>NC_058036.1:1131471-1387333 GCF_019176455.1 Solea senegalensis
TTTAGCAGACGCGTTTATCCAAAGCGACTTACAATGGAATCGAGTACAATCAGCCAGGGGTGAAATCGAACTTGCGACCATGATGTCTTTCGCACACAGGGTACCGGTCTTAACCACTGAGCCACTCCACCCACATTCATGTGTGACATTGAATGTGATAGTGACGTTCATGTCTCGTGGGGTTGAAGCAGCTGCTTCATCTACATGTTATGTTACATAATAACATAAATAAATAGTGTATTTTATTCCACTACATTTCCTCAAACTGTCTTTGTTACTACCAAATAAGAGCCTTGGTATTATGGTCTGTATTTAAATACAACTATATTGATATTGTGATCAAAACATTATTTGTCGAGTGATAATTTTGTTCCATTTAATGTTGAAAACTGTCGACGAGTTTGAACCTTTTCTTTGTTTCATGGAGCAAAGAAGGCAGAAAATATTCACCTTCACGACCTTTGACCTCAGGTGACACACCTGCAGCACAGCTCACTGATTTCTACCAACACTCATCCATTCATCCACTCATTCATCCACCACAAGGCCATTAACTTCAACCTGAGCAGAGAAAGAATTTGAAAGAGAGGCGGAGTAATAAAGCGCGTGTGTGTGTGTGTGTGTGTGTGTGTGTTTAATCTAAAGTGTGGTATAATTGAAGTGTGTGTTTTCAAGGACAGGTGGATATTGGTCCTGAGGTGAGAAACTGCTGAGTCAGCAGGTGTGAGGTGATTACATCCTCTGTCTGTGAGAGGAAGAGGAGGAGGAAGAGGAGGAGGAAGTTCTCCTCCACAAGAGAGAAAAATGTTTTGAAAGTAACAGACGACTAAAGACAGAAAAAGACGTTAATGTAACAAAACAGATCTGAAGTTCATAAGAAATAAAAATGAGATTATTCTGTCAGGAAACATTAAAGTGTTTCAGTCACCTGCGAAAAGAACAGTGAGGCGACGTTCAGAGACGACGTTCAAAAACGACGTTCACAGACGACGTTCAAAAACGACGTTCACAGACGGCGCGTTCAAAAGCGAGCGTTCACAGGGAAGCGGCCGTTCAGAGTTCAGGAGACAACGTTCAGAGAATGTTCGGGGCGGCGTTCATGGACAATGTTCAGAGAGGCGTTCATGGACGCTCAGCGTTCAGGGAGCGGCGTTCAGGAGCGGCGTTCATGGACAATATTCAGAGCATTATTCAAAAAGCGATGTTCAGAGAGCGGCGTTCATGGACAATGTTCAGAAGGCGTTCAGAGAGCGGCGTTCATGGACAATGTTCAGAAAGGCGTTCAGAGAGCGGCGTTCATGGACAATGTTCAGAGCGGCGTTCATGGACAATGTTCAGAAGTGACATTCAAAGCGATGTTCAGAGGCGGTTCAGAGAAGACGCTCAGAGACGCTCATGGATCACGTTCAGAGACGATGGACAATGTTCAGAAGGCGTTCAGAGAGCGGACGTTCATGGACAATTCAGAGACGACGCTCTAGTGTTCAGAAGGCGTTCAGGGCGGCGTTCTGGACAATGTTCAGACATTCAAAGCGATGTTCAGAGCGGCGTTCATGGACAATGATGTTCGAGACGTTCATGGACAATGTTCCGAAGCGTTCAGAGAGCGGCGTTCGCTGGACGTTCAGAAACTGGCGTTCAAAGCGCGTTCTGAGCGAAGCGTTCACGAGGCGGCGTTCAAAAGCGGCGTTCTGAGCGGCGTTCAGAACAACGTTCAGAGACGACGTTCGCGTTCAGAGAAGACGTTCAGAGACGCTGGACAATGTTCAGAGCGGCGCTCACAGACGGCGCGCTTCATGGACAATGTTCAGAAGACGACATTCAAAAGACGATGTTCAGAGACGACGTTCATGGACAATGTTCAGAGAAGACGTTCAGAGACGACGTTCATGGACAATGTTCAGAGAAGGCGTTCAGATGTGGACCCAATGTTCATGGACAATGTTCAGAGGCGGCGTTCATGGACAATGTTCAGAGATGACATTCAAAAACTTTGATGTTCAGAGGCAGCGTTCATAGTTCAGAAGCGTTCAAAGCGGCGAGCGTTCATGGACAATGTTCAGAGAAGACGTTCAGAGACGACGTTCATGGACAATGTTCAGAGACGACATTCAAAAACGATGTTCAGAGGCGGCATTCATGGACAATGTGTTCAGAGCACGACGCTCATGGCAATGTTCAGAGAGTTCGAGCGTTCATGGACAATGTTCAGAGAGAGGCGTTCAGACAATGTTCAGAGACACGCGTTCATGTTTCAGAGCGGCGGTCAAAGCGGCGTTCAGGAGCGGCGTTCAAAGCGACGTTCAAAATGGCGGCTCAGAGACGACGGACAATGTTCAGAGAAGCGGCGTTCAGAGGCGTTCCACGGACAATGTTCAGAGAAGGCGTTCAGAGGCGGCGTTCATGGACAATGTTCCAGAGAAGGCGTTCGAGAGCGGCGTTCATGGACAATATTCGAGCGACATTCAAAAAGCGATGTTCAGAGGCGGCGTTCATGGACTGTTCCGAAGCGTTCAGAGGCAGCCATGGACGCTCATGGCACAGGAACGACGTTCATGGACAATGTTCGAACGACGTTCGCGGCGTTCTGAGAGGCGGTTCGCGTCGATCATGGACAATGTTCAGAGAGCAGCGTTCATAGATATCAAGAGTTCGCTAGACAACGTTCACGCGTTCCGAAACTGACGGGACAATGTTCAGAGAGCGACACGTGTTGAAGGCGTTCTGTGGAACGATATCCGAGAGCGTTCAAGGCGCGTTCAAAACAGACAATATTCAGAAACAACGTTCAGACGTGATTCATGGAACAATGTTCAGGAACGACGTTCATGGACAATGTTCAGATGGACATTCAAAAGCGATGTTCAAAGCGCGGCGTTCATGGACGTTCATGGACAATGTTCAGCGTTCAGCATGGGCTTAAATGTTCTGACGTTAGCGATGTTCAGAGCGTTCGGAACTGTTCGAAGCGTTCCGAGACACGACGTTCATGGAAATATTGAAAGCGTTCAGAGGCAGCGTTCATAGACGAATGGACAATGTTCAGAGAACAATGTTCAGAGATGACATTCAAAAATCGTTTAACAGAGAAGACGCTCAGAGACGACGTTCATGGACACGCGGCGTTCGAAACGGCGTGTTCAGAAAGCGGCACGTTCAAAAGCGGCGTTCATGGACAATGTTCAAGCGGCGGCGTTCAGAAGGCGGTTCAGTTCGTTCATGGACAATGTTCAGACAATGTTCCAAAGGCGACGTCGAGAGACGCGGCGTTCAGTTCAATGTTCAGAGTTCAGAGACGACGCTCAGGGTTGACATGTCGGTTCAGAGACGCACGGCTGTTTCAGTTGTTTCAGGGTCAGAGGTCGACCACACGCTGACACGTTGTTAAGAAATGTGTGAAAACAGAATAAAAGTTGTGTTGTTGTAGTTTTCTGTGCAGATTGGTTTTGTGTGACCTGAACATAAACACAGTTATCACAGTCCACTCAGAATTGCTTCCTCTTTTTTTTGAGTGAATTTATATTTTGTTCTTGGAGTAAAAAATGCATGGAAAACGTCTGCGGCCTCAGAAACAGCAACAGTTTGTTCTGTGTTAGCAAATAACAATGTGTAAACTCTCTGACACACACACACACACACACACACACACACACACACACACACACACACACACACACACACACACACACACACACACACACACACACACACACACACACACACACACACACACACACACAGAGTAAAGAAGACAAATGTAAATGTCTCAGTGCAGCAGAGGAGGAGGAGGAGCAGGAGGAGGAGCATTTCTCAGCTGCTGCAAACATGTTGTTACTACTACTCAGCTTCTTAAATGTGAATATGTTCAAAACAAAGAAATCATTCAAAGTGAATTATTTTGTGTTTGTGGACAAAAACATTATTAAACCAGATCTGGTCTTAGAGTTTAGATATCGTCATATCGTGAGTACGACGATATCGGTGATGACTTTTTCTTGCTTTTAAAAGCTGCTGCATTATTATTATCATGATTATTATTATTAATAATACTGATGAAAATAATAACAATAATACTGATGATAATAACAATACTGATAATAATAATACTAATAATAATTGAATACATTTGTGAAACACAAATATTACATATATCGATTAAAAAGGTTACTCGTTAACAGGCTAATTATTTGTGTTACAGCTGAATGTAAACCATATTTATAATCAATGTCGTGTAAATATCACTTAGTAAAAGATAATAAGTTATGTATTAAATGTTCGGATCATTATGTTCTTTTAGTTTCACATGGTTCATGAGTTCATATCCACATGTATCTCCCAGATCAGGATCTAAATCTACACACATTTGTCTACATGATAGAAAAAGTAGATTTTCTGGTGTGTGTCAGCTGTAATTATGACAATAATCTATCTTTACTTTATTCCTCCTTCCTTTTTCACCATGTCATTGCTCTTCTTCGTCCTTTTAATCCTCGTCTCTTCTCCCTCGCCCCATCTCACCCCCTCTCTCTCTCTGAGTCTGAGTCTCTTGTCCAGTCGTCCTCTCCATCATCTCTCCATCATCCTCCCTCCCTCCCTCCCTCCCTCCCCCTCCACTCGGGGTGTAGTGTACTGATAGTGGAAGCACTTGTGCAGTCGGCTATGAAGTCTGTCCTCCTCTCTCTTCCCTCCCTCGACTGCTGGAAATTAATTTGGTCTCCTCCTGATGCCTATCGGCGCTGAAATGCCCCCAGAAATAGATCCACAAACAGCAGCTCAGCCAAAAACACACACACACACACACACACACACACAGAGAGAGAGAGAGAGGAGAGAGGGAGATGGATGGATGGATGGATGGATGTGGGAGTAAATGGTGGGAGAATGGAGGGCTGGTAGGAGGAGAAGACGGATGGATAATGAAGGACATTAATAGATGGATCACCTACACACATGTACATTATTTTATTGCCTAAACAAACCATCACTTTTCAGATTGATTCACCTGCCTGAGTGTGTGTGTGTGTGTGTGTGTGTGTGTGTGTGTGTGAGAGAATACACACACACACACACACACTCCATCCATCACCATCACAACCTTTAATCACCTGCTTTTATTTTCTCTCTGCAGGTTTAAAACGGTCTGATGTTGCGTGGATTTGATACCAACGATATCACGACACCGTGATTCTGTTATAAAGCGACACACACACACGCACACACACACACACACACACACACACACACACACAACTGAGCTTCTGATCGTTTCGATTTTTTCTTTTTAAAATGAGTGTTTTGTTTCTTTGCTGCATAAAAACAAAGACATCATTCAGACGTTAGAGGACATGGTCATGTCCATGTTTGACAAACACTGATCAGCCTTTTCTGACATTTATTGAACCAAACGATGACAAAATAATGGACGGATTAATGGATTATGAAAATAATCCTAGATATTGTCTCTCAAATAAAACCCTTCAAAAGAAGCCAAAATGATTATTCGTGTATGAAATTCATCTATAAAGAGGAAAACTAGTTTAGTTTTATAAAACACACAATTAACGCTCAGTTGTGGTTGTTTTTAATTCTAGTTTTGGTGAACTATGACCTGTCTGACAGTTTATGCAAATGAGCTGCTGATAATCTTCATCATCATCATCATCATCATCATCATCATCATCTAAAGTCTCTCGTGGATGTTCACGGCACAGACTGAATTCTACTTCCTGTCTCACGACGTTAACGCAGTAAAAGTGACTCAGCGATCTGTGCACGTCAAATCTGCAACGTGTGACGAACTGAATTCAGTGTGAATTTGAAATCACTGAACAATCAACAGGTGTAAAAAGACAACAGAAGAGAATCCACTGCAAATGTGATTCTACCAAAATAAGACAAAGCTACAGCATGAGACGCACCAAGAGAAGTGACGTAAACGCACAGACACGACGACGACGACAACAACAACGACAACGACAAACAGAGAGAGAGACACAGGGAGACAGAGACTAAATGTCATTTTTAGGACAGAAATATAAAAAGGTAGAGAATCAACAGGTGAAACCTGGTTTTCCTGATGTTGTGGGGACATAAATGTGTTCGTACACACACACACACACACTCATGTGAGAGGGACCTGTCCCAACAAAGTAGATTACTGTGTTTTAAAAATAGGATTAGGATTAGGTCAGGCAGTAGTTTATGGTAAAGGTCAGAGTGAAGGTTTCTAAGGAAATGAAGTGAAGTCATTTAAATACAGTCATGTCCTCTGAAGTCCTGGAAACCTGTGTGTGTGTGTGTGTGTGTGTGTGTCATGTAGAACAGAATCCACTAGTTGATTCAGTTTGAGCAGAAAAACAATGTGAACTCAACACCTCAATAATGATGAGAGCAGAGTGAACCAGTTTTGAGGTCATGACCTGCACACACTCACTCTCACTCACTCACTCACACACACACCAACAATAGCCACATGGTTTTTTTTTCCCTCCACAGGAACTGAAGCATCAACACAGTCCAGACGTGCACGTGCGCGTCGTGTACACGTACACGCGCACACTAACGATCAGAGAAGAGAGAAAACACGAGGTGTTTTTCCACAAAACACTGAGACCAGAGACCTGTTACACACACACACACAGGGTGACACCTCCAGACTAAAAACACCAAACACCAGACCTGGACGCTGCGCGGTGCGGCTGTGAACAAGCAGGAGGAGGAGCAGTGTATGCGTGTGTGTGCGTGTGTGTGTGTGTGTGTGCACCAGTCCGAGCCCCGGTTACCGTTCTCTCCGTGTCGGGTCCTGCTGCTGGATGCTGGGTTTGGTGGGCGCCATCTTCCTGCAACAATTATCTCTGATTCCTGACTTTCTCTCCTCGCCGCCTCTCTGTCGCTCCGCGCGGTTACTCGGACGCGGTGCCGCCGCGGCCGCGGTGCGCTGCGCCCTGACAGCAATGCGTCATGGTCGGTGTGTTAAGACAAAGCCATGTCCGTGTCCGCTTGTGTGTGTGTGTGTGGGAACGTGAGGACTATGTGTGTGTGTGTGTGTGTGTGTGTGTGCGCGGTGCCGTGCGCGCGTCTTCCGCCGCCGCCGCTCAGCAGCAGCAGCGTGGAAACAACGGGCGGTGCTGGAGCGGCAGGCGGCAGACAGCGGGCTGCAGCAGCTGAGCCATGCCGAGCAGAGTGAGGGGGAGCCCGGGCACGAAGCCTCTGTGATCCTCGCTGTCTCTGGATGTTCACAGGAATTTCCTGCATGCGCTCCGGAGGGAGAAGAAAAAAAAAAACACACACACGCGCGCGCGCACACACACACACGCACACTAACAACAACAGGCGCGTCAGATCGTTACATTCCCGCCGCCGCTGCAGCGCCTACATCCCGGTGAAGCTTCCGGTGAACGATCCCCGCCACGGAGCGTCTGTCAGCGGACAAAGTGTCTCCGCTTGTCCGCAGCTGACACCACACATCTCCGCTGTTTGCTCCAGCGCAGCAACACCGCCACTCAGATGCAGTGTGTGTGTGTGCGCGCGCGCGCGTGTGTGTGTGTGTGTTATTTAAATCTCCCTCTCTACAGCAGGTCGCACCTCCGCGGGAAATATTGGAACCACATTTTTTGAACCGTCACACAAACAAAACACCAACAATCATGTAGCCAACGTGCGCAAGGGCTGATGGGTGATTTATTTGGCTGTAAATCTCTCATACACGCTCGCTCACGCACGCACGCACGCGCGCACACACACACATCCTTCAGTGTCATAATAAACACATCACAGTAAATGTCTTCACTTCACATTCAGACTCACACACTCTCCATGAAAACACAACACTGACTTTATCTGCATCTGAATAATCTGAATAATCTGAATAAAAAGACATTTAAAAGCTGTTTGTTTTCATGTTTCAGGACAGTTATTGGACGTCAGTGACATCATCAGCTCCTCCTCATGCTTCAGTTTATTTAAATGTATTTCTTTTTTAAAAATGTATCATTTATTGTAACCTGATGATTAAAGTGAAGCTGCAGCTCTCACTCACTCACTCACTCACACACACACACACACACACACACTCACACACACACACACTAACACACACTCTGTGTCGCTCTGTCTACACCAATGACCTGTCAAGGTCAAAGGCATGCTGGGTATTTTCTCCGCACAAACACGGGGGTTAACGTCGCGGTTGTGGCGGGGGAGGTTCAGGGAGGAGGGAACTTCCACTTGCAGCTGATGACACTGATGACGATGATGATGAAGTCGTTTGTTTCCGGGTGAAAATAAAGGTTGAATCTGCGGTGTTCAGTTTAACAGACGACGCCGCGATTTACGAGTACATTTTCTTTCGTAGATTTTGTCCCAAATTCCACGCATGTGCGTGAAACCAGGGGGCGCTGTAGAGCTGTGCACATTTGCGTCAATTCCCTGCGAGTATTCCCGTTTCCATTTTTCCGTAACCAATTTCCTGTTTGGCTGTAATGTAAAATGTAATGTTTAGTGTTGCCACGAGGGGGCGCTGTGTTCAAAACTGAATGTTTCCACGTGGACGTCTTCAGGGCGGGACGATTACCGATCCTCGCACGTTTGGTTCTGATCAGACGTTGAACACAGGAGTTACAACACTTTGTGTTTCTGGGTCTTCTTTGTTTTTTGCTGACACATCAGAACTGGCCAAAACTTTGTCGCCCCCTAGTGTCCGCACCGCGTGACACTGAGTGAAGCTTTTGGTAACTTTTATTCGCAACCGTGTCCAGACTGTTGTCACCGAGTTTGAAGTTGATCGCACTGAGTTTTCTTTGTCGGTGGAGAAAAATAAGAATTTATGAATTTATTCAAGGTCAGGAGTCAAAGTCGCAGGTTTGATCTCGGGTTTAAACGTTAAACGCACATTTCTGGAGCGACTGAAGCAAATCAAGTTCTTTGTAACTTTTATGTTTGAGTGTGAGGAAAGAATCTTTCGTGGAAAAATGTCAAACTGCAACTTTCACGCTCTGGTGAAGACGAGAACTTAGAACGCTCGCTCTTTTCCACGCCTTGTTTTTAAATTAGCGAAAAACGTGGAACAAATGGATAAATCGCAGCGTTTGCGATGACTTTCCCGCCTGAACCGTGATTTGAAAACGATGAATTGTTCGCCTGTGAGTCACGTTTTTTCAAATGTTGGTAAAGCGAGTTTGGAGCCGCTGCTGCTGTTCATTCACTGACTTTTACGTCTAATAAAAGTTATGTCAACATTTTAGATTAAGATTCTGAGTGGGAAGAAATTTTAAAAAAAAAAACAAGGCGTAACCATTGATTTGTGGTCACGTGACCACGTCACAAAGGTCACAGGTTTGACCTCCAGGTTCTGACGTTGTTTTTGGAGTGAAACATTAATGTCCAGATTACACATAATCAGATTCAGTGATTTACGGCTGAAAATCTCTGGTCACATAAAAAAAAAGAGTTTAGGGAAATAAACGACACATTCACACGTTCACCATCACTGGTCCGGAGCTGATGTTCTTTATAACTTCATGCTGCGCTGTATTTCCATAATGTGGTAAACGACTGCTGCTCATGTTTCATATATGACATCACACAGTGATTTTATATTTAAATATCAGAGAGTTTCTATCTTCACTTTCTGACCTGCACCTTTAAAACATGACATTTGTGAGGATTAAAGGAAATTACGTTGTGACGCTGTGTTTTATGTCCATCATCTGCTGCTGCTGCTCATTTTTGACATCTGTTATTTTACATTTAAATCTTATTGTGTTTATATTTGAGACTCTGTCCTGCACGTTTGTTCAAAGACTTTTAATATTCGACGCCGTCTTTTGTCTCCATAACGTCGTCGTCGTCCTGGTGTTTTAAATCGTATAAAACATTAAACATTAACGTCTCTGTATATTTCTGATTTCTGTTTGTGTCTCTGTCGTCCTGCTGCTGCGGCGACGTCTTCATGTCCCCGCAGAGACAAATACAACTAAAAAAAGACATTTTATTTTAAATTTAAATTTTGTTTTTTTTCATCTGAGCTTAAAAGTAGAACGAGAGTTCCGAGGCAAAGTGTAAAGGTCACAGGTTTGACCTCCAGCACGTGACGTCTACAGAGGTATTATATGAGGACGTGTGTGTGTGTGTGTGTGTGTGTGTCGGCGCGCGCTGCTCAGTTACTGAGAGCAGTCAAACAGAGGCGACGTGGATAATGGAGCGTAATGTATAAACATATTAGCTGCCAGCTGTTTGCTGCAGGAAACACCAGGCGTCGAGAGGAAGAAGACGACGAAGACGGCGAAGACGGCGAAGACGGCGACGCTGTGACGGGACGGAGAGTCCTGGAAGACGAAGGCCAGACTCAGAGACACTCAGGTGGACTTTAAAGAGGTTTTGGAAGTTTCTGCTGAGTCACTTCAGCGGTCACGTGACGTAGCATCTGTCAAAAACTGTCACTTCATACGTTCACAAACACACATCCTTTGATTGTGTGTGTGTGTGTGTGTGTGTGTGTGTGTGAGCACTGCTTTAAATAACACAATATGATACAATATGAATATAATACACACACACACACACACACACACACACACACACACACACACAGCTCCAGATGATTATTAGAAAACAACAGTTGTGGGCGCATGAGGATGAATGGATGAATCTCAGAGAACAGGGTGAACTGGAAACACTGCGTCGTCACATCATGCTCTCTTTCCTCTGAATTTTACAGCAGCGTCACCTCCACCATTCACTCGCCCAACATTCACCCTCTCACTCTTTCACTTCCTCTTTTCACTGAGATTTTACACAAAAAAAAAAGTTGGAGCGAAATGAGAAGAATCAAATGTCGTCTTCGTCAACCGGAGAAAGATCAGAAGACAGGACACATTTTTGTGACATTGTCTCCAAACTCACACTGAGCAGTTTTTGAAATCTTTCTGTCTGAGGTTAAAGGTCATTTCAAAAGTGAAACTGATCACAATCTGAGAATAAATGATCATAAATAAATAAAATTAATTTCCACTGAGTTAAAGATGTCCAACTGTGCCTGGACATAAAAATGTCCCACAGAATAAGGTCCTACAAGCAGTGAGACAGACAGACAGACAGACAGAGCCACAGGTCGTCTCTCACCTTTGCTGGTAGCCGCTGAGACCCTGCACGCTCTGCGGGCTTCCGTTCGTGGCTCCAGGCACCGGCACCCGGCCCACCGGGGGACCGGTCACCATCCCGCCGCCGCCGCCGCCGCCGCCGCCTCCTCCGGCTCCTCCGGCAGCTGAGGCCGTCACCTGGACGCTGAAATCCGGGAAGATCCTGATCATGGTCCGGGCTGTGCGTCCGCGGCAGTCACTGATCAGTGGGATCGATACAGATATTGATTCAGCAACAGAAGACAAAATAATAATTAGAAATAATTAGAAAAAGGAAAAAAGTCTTCTTCTTTTTGTTGTTGTTTTATATTTTTATTATTCTCCTTTTCTTCTCATGGAACTCTGAGGATAATCCGGATCCTGGTCCCGGTGCGTAAAACCCATCAGTGACCGATCACTGGATCAATAAGTGAAGACGATCGATGAGTGAAAACAACCTGTTTTTCTTCTTCTTCTTCTTCTCTTCTTAGTTTCTTTGTTTTCTTCCTCTCCGGTGATCTGGGTTCTTTATCCCGCAGAGAAAAACACAGTCCGGCTCCGGATCATCCGCGTCCTCATGGTCCGCGCCGCTGTCTCCGGTGTCTCCGCTCCGGGCGCGTGCTCCCTCCGTCTCCCGCTGCTCCCGACGATCGATGGATGAGTGGATCAGAGGGATGATGATTTCACCCGTTCAAAGACGGACGCTGAGCCGCGTCTGAGCTGTCGTCTCCCGGTGCTGGAGCTCCACACTCCCCCTCACTCCTCCTCCTCCTCCCCTCGGTCTCAGGCGGGCACCGCCGCCGCCGGCTCTCCCTCCGAGAAAGGCATCGGGTCCCGGGGTGTCCTCGCGCTGTCCTCGTGCGTGTCCGGTGCAGACGGAGGCTCAGTGAGTTGTGATGAGCTGCAGCTCCGCGGTCACAGCGGAGTCACAGAAACACTGATACTGTGAAACAGCAGCAGCAGGAGGAGGAGGAGGAGGAGGAGGAGGAGAAGTGTGTGTCGGTATGTCTGTGAGTGTGAGAGTGTGTGCGCGCGCTGTCCTCTGTGCCACACACACACACGCGCGCGCGCTCGTGCAGATTGAGTGATAGCGGTGTTTGCTCAGCAGCAGAAGGACGTCTCCTCTGACCTCAGTCCGCGCGCACGAACGCAAACATCGCTTTATTCTGTGTGTGTGTGTGTGTGGAAACACGTGGACTGTAATCACGCGTGTTTTAAAGTGAGGAGTAAACGTGTCGTGGCTCTTTTGTCACTTTTTCACGCGCAGTTTCTTTTAACTTTAAGTGAACACATGAACGCAACAGTCTGTTGTTAATACATGAAGAGGAGGAGGAGGAGACACACGCACGAGCACACACACAGTTTTCATGTGGATGATAAAGTGTGTAACAGTGTTTCCTCTTCCTCTCTGCGCTGCTCTTCTCTCCACTTCTCTCGCCGTGTGTGTGATCTGACTCCAGAATAAAGTCATATTCTCTCACTCGGACTCCTCCCCCTTCTCTCTCTAATGCACGCTCTCCCTCTCACCCTCTCTCTCTCCTCCTCCTCCTCCTCCTCCCTTTCTCTGAATCTAATATCCAGTCACTTACATACAATAAAAAGAATGTTTGTCAGAAAGTGGAAACATGACTTTTGGTTATAAATTGTTTTTTCTGCTATGAAATGTTTTCTCTACAGACTTTGGTGTGGGAGAGTGAGTGCTTTACAAACTTCAGTTTCAAGGGATTTTAGGCACGAAACAAAAGCTGTAAACTAATAAAATGTACGTCAGTGTAAGTCTACGACATCTTGAGAACATGTTCACGTCTTTCTCACTGTTTTTATAAACCACACACTCTCTCTCACACACACACACACGTTGTTGATCCACTGCTGCATCCATCACTAAGTTCAAATGTCTTATTTCATGAATTCAGCATTTGAAATCCTTCCTTCAGATTTACGTCAGTGACACAAAGTGACCACACGAGGCAGCAGAGGACCAGCAGCTCCTGTGTCCCTGCAGCTAAAATCACTGATTTTCTCTGTGGACTTTGGTGTGGGAGAGTGAGTGGTTTATAAAGACGTGAACAGAAGTCATTTCAACAACCTCTGGAAATGATTACTATTTACTATTACTATATTTTTGGGTGAAGTGAGGAAAAAAGCCTGAACTCTGTTAAATCATTAAATGTGAGTGAAACAGTTTAAAACATCACCACTCACAGCACAAGGAATCGAACCCTAACCTCTGGCAGCTTTTACACACACACACACACACACACACACGTTCAATACTGAGCTGAGTGCAGAGCCCCCACAGGACCCCAGCAGAGGCTGCGGGCCTCACTTTGAGCAGCCGCTAATAACCTGCACTTGTTCACAAACAGCGGCGGTGCTAATAAAACGTCCCCACTGAGCTGATTAAAGAGCAATAAAAACACGGCGCGCTCGCCTCAGCCTGCTCGCTAAATTCAATCGCAGCTCTAACCAGCAGCGCCTAATGAAAACCACAGCCTCACTCACCCACAATGCACCGGGCCTCGCTCTACCCTTCCCTCTCCCTCTCTCTCTCTCCCTGTAATGAAATCAAATGAATTGGACTGAGGTTTCAGGGGAGACATGCTGGACTCCCTTATGGAATTAGGACTCAACTCTGCGTCTCTGGCGTGTGTGTGTGTGTGTGTGTGTGTGTGTGTGTTCTCCATGTTTGACCACATGACTACACACTCATGTGTACATGCATTATACATTTGATGCATTTAAGTCTGCAGAGTGTGTGCACGTGTGTGTGTGCACGTGTGTGTTAGTGAGCTGTGACCAGGTAAAACACAACAGACAGAATCAGGACAGTCAACCTGCTGTTATCCCTCAGGACACACACACACACTCACTCTGGTCCAGTATTCTTACTGAGGACACTCACAGACAGCACAATCCCAGAAATCCCTTACCTTAACCTTAACCATCACTGCTAACTGACCCTTAACCTAAGACGAACATAATCCTAACTCTCACTAGAGCTGGAGCTGGAAATAAGGATTATTTTGTTTGTCAAACAAAGCAAAATCATCTCTGGAATTATTCACATATAAGAAGCTGAAAAATCAGAAAGAAACCTTATTTTAGTGATTGAAAAAGCCCTTAAACTGAACTAAATCTAATCCTAACACCAGGTCTTAATCCCAAAAGACTCATTTTAAGTTGTCCTCACCGTTTTCACACAGATACACAGACGGGTGGACAGACAGAGACAGCTGTCGTCCTCCCTGTCACAGTTAAATCGCTCTCCTTTTAATCTGACTAATAATGTTCGCCTCTTCATATTCTGTGTGTGTGTGTGTGTGTGTGTTGATGATGGATGAGGTCAGGCTGGCTCAGGTCAAAGGTCACAGCGGAGCCTGGGCTCTGTGATCTGCTACTGTAATGGAAACTGAAGTGTTTGTCCTAAACGTCTGAGGACGCCGCGGCGTCTCCACACAGATGATGAATTAACTGCTACGAGGAATTACAGACGGACACTTCTGAGGACACACACACGGGGAGAGACGCACACATGGGGAGTGACACACTCACACAGAGACACACACAAGGAAAGACACATACAGGAGGACAGACACACCAAACACGAGGACACACACACACACACACACACACAGATGTCGTGGTCGTCCTCGTGTGGACACAAAGTCAGACTTCTTCACGTATATCATTGATTGATTGATCACAGTCTGACGCTGACATCATCAGCTCCTCGTCGTCTTTTATCAAATTGGTTTTTAAATACATTTTGACGACCGACGTGAAAACGTTATGTGGCTAAAAGTGAATGAATCCATATTTAATCCCCGTCTCAAACACAATCATCAGATTCCTTTCATTTTTAATGAGGTCACTTTTAATTTACAACGCTCACTGGACAGAAATAAAAGTTTATCTTTGAATATTTGTCCTGAACTAAATGTGTTTTATTGCTCAGACGTGATCAATCGTCAACATCTGTCCAAAAACTCCACAAACAGTCATTGAAACAGAGGAAGAAAAAAGAAGAGAAAGGAAAAACACACTTTCTCCCCGTTTCATACAAGAAGATTAGGATTAGATTATCAACTCAGAGCTGAGACTGAAAGACAACAGACGCAGAAGTTGTTGAAAAATACAATCAGATAAAATCAGAAAACAATTCCTCTGAAACTGTTTGGTAAATTCACAGAGAATCAGTGCTGAATTAAGATTCAGATTAAGTTTAGTCTGATAAACAACAGAACATGCTGCGCTCAGTGTTAGCATGAACGCTAACATGTAACTTAGTTAAATGTTAGTTTGAACACTAACATGTTAGTTAGCAACTGGATAGCATTAACTTTAATGTTTGTTTAATGCACAACACAAGTATGCTAACTGCTAGCTTAAACACTAGCACAAGTAAGCTAACTGTTAATGAATGAATAAAATAAAACTACAAATAATGTGTTGAACATGTTTAAATGGTGTCATTATAAAGTGAACAGATGAATGGATGATGAACATGAATGTGTCTCTCTCACACACACACACACAGTCTGAGTGTCACGTTTACCTGTTTCACAGGTGCTGAGTCTGAACTCCAGAGAAAACTCCACCTTCATGACGTCACTTTCCATGTTTTCACGTTAAGAGAAAAGAGAAAAACAAAAACTGAAAAGAGAAATAAAAGTGTGTCACAGACACAGGTGACAACGTCCTCCTCGCACTCTTTTTTTTTTTTTTTCAAACAGGTGCAAACAATCAAAGCTCCTAATTATACTCTTTCATGGGAAATGGCCGCTGGGAAACCAGTTTACTGTCACACTACTGCCACCATCTGACCGGAGTATGAAGTGACAGCTGAACTGAAGTTTGTAAACCACCAGCATTTGAGAATCTTGGTTCAGATTGACCTCAGTGACACAAAGTGACCACACGAGGCAGCAGAGGACCTGCAGCTGAAATCACTGATTTTCTCTGTGGACTTTGGTGTGGGAGAGTGAGTGCTTTACAGACTTCAGAGTCTGTCTCACAGTGAAGCTAAAGACGTGAACTTGATTCCACAAGTCTGTTGTTCATTGTCCATTTTGTTGAACTGTGCTTCTGTTAAAGGGGCGTGGCTATGATTTTTGAAAGAGTAAGTTGTTGTATTTGAATTTGCTCTATTATTATTATTACTAGTCGTATTATGTTGTTTTTTTATTTATTATAAAGTCCTAGATAACATGCCTTGACTTTTTGAGTTTTGATTTTAAGGGGAAAAAAAATGAAGATGTTGTGATGTTCTCGTGTGCAGACAGGTGAGTGAAACACACAAACACACACACACACACACACAGTCAGGATGTAATCACAGCTCAGTGAAACACTGAATCAAAGTTCCATTTAAAAAGTGTTTGTTTGATTAGAATCCTTCAAGGTGCTGCTGTGTTTTAAACCACTCGTGTGGGAGTTGAATGGGAATGAGACACACACACACACACACACACACAGAAGCACCTTCTCCTTTTATAAGTCAGTAATGATGTTGGAGTCGCGCTGAGGAGAAAGCCTCCGTGATCCGTCCTTCATTCTCCTCCTCGCTCCTCCCTGATGAGCGCAGCGTCCTCTCATCACCAGCTGCACTGTGATGTGGACGAGCAGGGGAATGGAAGCGTAGATTGAAAACAGATTTGTTGGTAAGCTGATCCTACATTATGGGATGTATATGAGACGCACAAGTCATCAAGGGTTTGTGATCCATCGACGGCTCGACGTGCTGTAGATGAGGAGAAGAGCTTCACTGCTAACACTGAAGTTTGTAAACCACTCACTCTCCCACACCAAAGTCCAGAGAGGAAACCAGTGACTTTAGCTCACTGTTCTACTGCTTCAGTCTGTCTCACAGTGAGATTAAAGCGTAGGACAAAAACAATCGGATAACCTTGAGCACATTTTGTTTCTGCTGCTGTGACCTTCACTGTGCTCCCCCTGCTGGTGCGGAGGAATAAAAACAAGCAAATACAAACAGTTTTGAAACTTTAACGTTTGTGACAATTTAACGTTGAAACTCTTTATTTTCAGGAAGAAAAAAAAAACCTTCAGCAAAGAAACAGAAATTAGAAAGAAAAATATTCAACATAACTAACCTGGACCAGGTCTAGTGAGGACACTAGACTGGACCAGACTGAGGACACGAACCTGGACCAGACTGAGGACACTAACCTCCACCAGACTGAGGACACTAACCTACACCAGACTGAGGACACTAACCTACACTGACCAGACTGAGGACACTAACCTGGACCCTGGACCAGACTGAGGACACAACCTGGACCAGACTGGAGGACACTAACCTGCACCAGACTGAGGACCTGACCTGACCTGGACCAGACTGAGGACCAGACTGAGGACACTAACCTGCACCAGACTGAGGACTGACTGAGGACACTAACCTACACCAGACTAAGGACTAGGACCAGACTGAGGACACTAACTCACACCAGACTGAGACCTGACTGAACACTAACCTGCACCAGACTGAGGACACTAACCTGACCCAGACTGAGGACACTAACCTGCACCAGACTGAGGACACCAGACTAAGGACACTAGACTGGACCAGACTGAGGACACTAACCTACACCAGACTGAGGACACTAACCTGCACCACTGAGGACACTAACCTGCACCCAGACTGAGGACCTCTGGGACCAGACTGAGGACACTAACCTGGACCCTGAGACACTAAGACCTTGACCAGACTGGAGGACACTAAGACCAGACTGAGGACACTAACCTGGACCAGACTGAGGACACTAACCTGACCAGACTGAGGACACTAACCTGACCAGACTGAGGACACTAACCTACACCAGACTGAGGACACTCAACTGCAGACTGAGGACACTAACTGACCAGACTGAGGACACTAACCTACACCAGACTAAGGACACTAGACTGGACCAGACTGAGGACACTAACTACACCAGACTGAGGACACTAACCTGCCTGAGGACACTAACCTGGACCAGACTGAGACACTAACCTGACCAGACTGAGGACACTAACCTCCACCAGACTGAGGACACTAACCTGCACCAGACTGAGGACACTGCCTGTACCAGACTGAGGACACTAACCCTAACACCAGACTGAGGACACTAACCTGCACCCAGACTGAGGACACCACTAACCTACACCAGACTGAGGACACTAACCTGCACCAGACTGAGGACACTAACCTGCACCAGACTGAGGACACTAACCTGCACCAGACTGAGGACACTAACCTAACCAGACTGAGGACACTAACCTGGACCCAGACTGAGGACACTAACCTGACCAGACTGAGGACACTAACCTGCACCAGACTGAGGACACTAACCTGACCAGACTGAGGACACTAACTAGCACCAGACTGAGGACACTAACCTGACCAGACTGAGGACACTAACCTACCAGACTGAGGAACCTAGGACACTAACCTGCACCAGACTGAGGGACACTAACCTGCACCAGACTGAGGACAGACTAGACACTAGACTGGACCAGACTGAGGACACTAACCTACACCAGACTGAGGACACTAACCTGCACCAGACTGAGGACACTAACCTGCACCCTACTGGACCAGACTGGACCTGACCAGACTGAGGACACCTACACCAGACTGGGACACTAACCTGCACCAGACTGAGGACACACTAGACTGGCACCAGACTAAGGACACTAGACTGGACCAGACTGAGGACAGACTAGGACCAGACTGAGGACACTAACCTGCACCAGACTGAGGACACTAACCTGACCTGACCAGACTGAGGACACTAACCTGACCAGACTGAGGACACTAACCTGGACCAGACTGAGACACTAAGGAGGACACTAACCTCAGACTGAGGACACTAACCTGGACCAGACTGAGGACACTAACCTGGACTGAGGCTAACCACTTCACTGAACCTAACCTGCACCAGACTGAGGACACTAACACTGTACCAGACTGACTGAGGACACTAACCTGCACCAGACTGAGGACACTAACCTGACTGAGGACACTAACCTGCACCAGACTGAGGACACTAACCTGCACCAGACTGAGGACACTAACCTGCACCAGACTGAGGCACCAGACTGAGGACACTAACCTGAGGACACTACCTGCCTGACACTAACCTGCACCAGACTGAGGACACTAACCTACACCAGACTGAGGACACTAACCTGCCAGACTGAGGACACTAGACCTGGTCCAGACTGAGGACACCTGCACCAGACTGAGGACAATAACCTTACCACCAGACTGAACACTGACCAGACTGAGGACACTAACCTGCACCCAGACTGAGGACACTAACCTGCACCAGACTGAGGACACTAACCTGCACCAGACTGAGGACACTAACCTGACTGAGGACCAGACTGAGGACACTAACCTGGACCAGACTGAGGACACTAACCTACACCCAGACTGAGGACACTAACTACACCAGACAGGACACTAGACTGACCAGACTGAGGACACTAACCCACACCAGACTGAGGACACTAACCTACACCAGACTGAGGACACTAACCTGGACCAGACTGAGGACACTAACCTGCACCAGACTGAGGACACTAACCTGCACCAGACTGAGGACACGAAACCAGACTGAGGACACTAACCTGACCAGACTGAGGACACTAACCTGCACCCAGACTGAGGACACTAACCTACACCAGACTGAGGACACTAACCTGCACCAGACTGAGGACACTAACCTGACCAGACTGAGGACACTAACCTGCACCAGACTGAGGACACTAACCTGCACCAGACTGAGGACACTAACCTGGACCAGACTGAGGACACTAGACTGGACCAGAGTGTTGACAGTAAGTGATTTACTACGTCATAGTTTGGTCGTGGTCTTGTTTGGTAGAACTTCAGCAGCAGAAGAACTGTATCGTGGAAAAGGGTCACGAGGTGAGGTGTTTGGTTTGGCTCCGCCCTCTGAGCAGAAAGTGTTGAACTGAAGCGTCCGTCTGTGACTGCAGAGATAATTCCTTCTTTCTGTCTGTGTGATGTTCTGTAATCATGTGTGATCTTTTCAACAGGCTGACGGCTGACTCATTCATTTAAGAGATCTCTGACACACACACACACACTCACACACGCAGACACACACACACGCAGACACACACACTCCTGTCCCTGTGTGTGAGGAGTAATTGCAGAGCCACCATGCTTCGATGCGCTCGACCTTTTCGACCTTAAAAGCCATTTCCATTTTTCTGACCACAAAAAAAGAACATATCTTGTTAATTGCAAAAGGCAAATATCCCCACCCCACACACACACACACACACACACACTCTTCCTGCTGCTTCCTCTATATTAGATTTCCCCTCTGAAGTCATTTCCATTTCCATTCATCAGTGTTTATCAGTCATGTGACCGCTCCTTCAGACACGATCAACATCACAGCTCAACAATGAGCCGCGGTCGACAGTCAACAGTCACACAGAGACGTCACAGTGAAGCACCATCACACACACACACACACACACACCGGCGCTTCAGTATTTTAATGGGGAAAAAGACAGAATTATCCTTTAAACCTTCTTCACTGACACCAGGACAAACTGATTTTAGCCACTAAATTAAAGACTTAACTTAGTCTCCGATGTCTTTAAGAACATGTTCACGTCTTCATCTCACTGTGAGACAGAAAGTGAAGTTTGTAAACCACTCACTCTCCCACACCAAAGCCCACAGAGAAAACCAGTGATTTTAACACCACACACACAGGAGTTGTTGATCCTCTGCTGCCTCCATCACTAACTTCTAATGTCTTATTTTGTCAATTCAGCATTTGAAATCCTTTGGTCAGATTGACTTCAGTGACACAAAGTGACCACACGAGGCAGCAGAGGACCAGCAGCTCCTGTGTCCCTGCAGCTAAAATCACTGGTGTGGGAGAGTGAGTGGTTTACAGACTGCAGTTTTAACATAATTGTATGTAGCTGGTGTTCAAACACCGCCTTTCTATCATGTCAACATTGTAAAGAACTGGGAAAGATCGCATTTGTACGAACTTTTATAGCATGGTAGGAACCATGTGTGACATCAGTTTGAAAATGTATCGTTGTGATGATTATTTGTCTAAAAACCTCAACTATCCCTTTACACATGTGTTTTCTTCAGCAGTTCATTTTAAATCAGAACCTGATGATGTCAGAACCTCAATCATCACAAACACATCGTTAACTTTGCTGTTTGTTGTTCTTTTTGATCTTCCAAAGATGTATTTTTCTGCCCTTTAATTAGACCTGTGCTTTCTTTCTTTTCTTTCTTTTTATTTAACCATGTGTCTGACTTCATTCCACACACGTGAAACATTTAACACCCGACCACGAGAAGAACGAGCTGATGATAAACACACACTTTAGGAATATTAGTGACCGGAGAGTAACGCTGACTCCATCACAGGAAGGTCAGAGAGAGAGACACACACACACACACACACACACACACACACACACACACACTCCGTCCTCCATCAGTGAAAATCTTTTTACATCAAACATGAAAAGAATTTTATGTAAATCTGTCTCTGACTCTCAGCTACTGCCCCCTACAGGCTTCCAAGTGTGAAAGTGGCAGAACGAGGTTTAGTTTCTCTCCGTCAGCTGGGATTGACTCCGCCCTTGTGGAGGATAAAGTGGTAGAAAATGAATGAATGAATGAATGAATGAATGAATGAATGAATGAATGAATCTGGAGCGCCCCCTACAGTCTGTCTGTCACTGGTGTAAAAACTCACCGTGGTGCTGTTTTCCTCTAACAGACAGTAGGGGGCGGTGGAGTTCATGAGAAGCTGCTAATGCACTCTGCACTAAGTTTCCGTGTTAGTCCGACGTTTGCCTGCAGGGGCGCTGTGGAGCCAGTTTGAAAAAGACAACAGAAGACAAGTTTCACGAAAAATACACCAAACAAAATGATGTTTTTCCAATAAATTAAGTTTATTTGTGGACGGTTGGTTTGGTGTAGTTTGACAGATCCATGCAGTCGAGCTCTTTTATGTCTAATAATAAAGATATTTCACATCACAGGCCACAAACGTAAAGAAACACACAGACCAAGCATCCCATCATCGTCTGCTTTTACACTTTTACATATTTACACAAAGTCAACGTCAAACTCGCGCCGCGTCTTTGTTTTTTTATCCTCGCCAAACTCAAGAAGCCGTGTTTTATTTTTCATTAACAAAAAGTAAACGACAGAAGAGCAAGGCACACAATTATAAATATCGTAAAGATTTCAAACCCTAACTTTGTTCTACTCACACACGCGCGCAGACGCGTCTCAACGCCGACCTCTAACCCTCAGCGTCGCCGCCAATCATCGCCGACAAAAGAAGAAGAAAGTAACTGTAAAGTGTTTTTTTATGTAACAACAACACGCGTCCTCGCCGACAGTCGTCAGCGCTCACTAACTTTGGTCGTGTTGCATAGATGAAATCTTAATTCTACAGTTTCATTGAGTAAAGAAGAGGAGATGCGACGTCTCGCACGTCGATCAGGATTTTAACGACAACAAACCAGACTTTTTGAATCGTTTTCCGTTCATCGAGGTTTGTGCGCGTTTGTTTCTGCGCAGTTTTATCCGACATTTCAGGCGTTTTTCTTCCATTTTAAGTTCCGTGCTGTGTTCACACCAAACGCGATTGGTCCGCACACAAAAATAATCTGTTTCCCCACGCGGAGTCCGGTCACTGGCCCGGGCCGACGCAAGTACCACGTCTGTGCTTTGACTTTGTAAATGTGAATCCGCACCGTGTCCGGTGTCGTCACACTGGACACGATTTGTCGCGTTGCTCTGCGCCACTCGCGATTGGAGCTCTAGCCTCAAGTGGGCGTATTTTAAACACATCGCCATCAGCAGCAGAGCTCTGAAGGTACGACCTTCGGCGCCGTGTCCCTCCTGACGTGGACACTTCATGGTGTCGTCCTCCGCTGACCCCTCAGTGTCTCTGTTTCAGGGAAACGTGAGTGGCGGTCAGCAGATTCAGAGCAGAGTGAGCGATCATTTCTTTTCACCATCAAACAAAACTGTTGTAGAAACGTCTGCAGAGAAGAAACCGCCGCTACGACATCGCGATTTTTCGCAAAAGTTGAATGATCTATTCCAACCCACGGGCCAGATGTGATTTGTGCGATGTTGATGCGCGTCTCGGCTCGGCCGCCGCGAGTCTCGCTCCTGTGCGTTGACTCTGAATGTAAACATACTTAAATTCGTACTTTTTTGTTTTGTGTTTTTGTTTTTTTTCAGATACGAGAGGAGAATTTTCACAGACGTGAACAAAATGGCCGATCTCGTCACACGTAACCTCACGTGATCTCACGTGACCTTGTGTAATCTTGCGTCGTGTCCGGCGTGAACACAGTGTTAAAATCAGCTGAGAACATTTCGGATTGTTATCGCTATTGTTAGCTAAAGGAAAACTTGCGATTAATCTTTCACGTAAAACCTGAACAAAAGAAAAATCTTTATTAATTTTTTGTCCAGCAGAAACTAAATAAAGCGACAAATAGGAAGTTCTTTTAATTGTGGTAATGTTTTAGTTTTACGTTTTATTTATGACTTTTAAGAACAAGCTTAAACCTTCTGTCTGTTTGTCATTGCGATATTTCTTATCTTTCTTTAAGTGGTCACTTTAAAGGTGAATATATAAGTGAGTATTTTAACACAAGTTGAAAATGATGCTTTTACTTTGTATTACTTGTATTTTATTTATTTTTTTATCTGAGGAGGAAAAATTCTCGTAATCCAACGTCGTTAAAGCTAATCCGTTCTCTTTACCAAAAAAAGGACATTTTCTAGAAGAGGTGAAAGTTCGTAGGTTGTGTTTTCCTGCGTCAATCGTGTGACTTTGGTCACAGGAGCGTTTGCACTTACTAAATACGCGTCTATGTTTGCTTTGTTTGGTTCGTCAAAGGTCAGGGGTTAGCGATCTCCATTATTTACTCAGTCTCGTTTAACAAATAAAATGTAAATATGCAAACTTAGACGACAGGAGTTTTAAAATTCGTACGGGTTTTTTAATAAATACGAGAGGAGAATCTTCACAGATGTGAACAAAATGGCTGATCACGTCAGGTCACATGACCACATGTGAACTGCCGTTATCTCACATAACTTCACGTGACCTCAGGTGACCTCAGGTGATCTCACGTGATCTCTCCTCTGACGTGGAAACAAACAGAGATGCGTCATAGAAAACGCAGCAAAGAACTCCTGTGTATTTACAGGAAGTGACATCATCATCGTCGTGGTCACACTCACACTTGTGTCTCTTGCGGACACCACGTGGACATCAAACATGTTAGTGTGGACGATGAGGACATAAATGTGTGTGTGGTTCAACAGGTTAAAAAGTAAAGTTAGTAATAGTTCAGTCAGTGTGTGTGTGCTGCTCTGTTCCACTTTGATTTCTAATAATCCAGCAGATAATCTCAGTTAAATTATGTGTTTGTGTTGCTAACTCTTAAACCTTTACTTTTTTTTCAAATCAAAATCATCGTCTTTTCTGTTCAACGTCACAACGTGGAGGAGATCCAGAAGCAGAAGAGGAAGAGCAGGAGGAGGAAGAGGAGGAGGAGAGATGAAACCCATAGGACAGATCAGGTCAGCAGAGAGCTCCCCCTACAGGTGGATCCTGGAGGCTCCTGCTCCGAGGACAGGGAGTCTCTGAGAGGACGGACAAAGAGAGAGACATGAGAAGTAACACACACACACAGTGGCCGGACGACATAAATGAGCAGATGCAAACAACGTGACGTTTCTTCAGCGACTTCCACGTTTCTTTTACGTTTATCGTTAACAAACCTGCGATTTTTCAGCTGCGTGATGAACTGACTGAAAAAAACAAGATACTTTAACAGTGTCGACAGCCGGGGTGGGGATCACCAGAGACACACTATTATTACGATATTTAAGTCACAACATTTAAGTCAAGATATTTCAGTCACGATATTTCAGTCACAATATTTAAGTCACGATATTTAAGTCACGATATTTCAGTCACAATACTTCAGTCACAATATTTCAGTCACGATATTTAAGTCACGATATTTCAGTCACAGTATATTTCAGTCACATTTACAATACTTCAGTCACAATATTTCAGTCATGATATTTCAGTCACGATATTTAAGTCATGATATTTAAGTCACAATATTTCAGTCACTATATTTCAGTCACGATATTTAAGTCACAATATTACCACGATATTCAAGTCACGATACAATATTATCACGATATTTAAGTCACGATATTACCATGATATCTAATATTATACTTGGTGTCTCAAAAGTGATGCCAACAAGTTTCTGTCACTTTATTACACACAACTTTTTAGTGAGATTATCGGTCATAATGAAACAGTAAAGGGGGCGGAGCCACTGACAAATCTGACGCTGCAGTCATGCCACAGTAGGTGGCAGCGTTATTTTTTTATTTTAACGTTAATGTCAATATTTTCAACTTTATTTGTTTCTTTTTTTGTTTTAACCATTTTATTTAGTTTCTCGTTGACTTTGATTCGTCGACTTGAACATTCGACTGCAGCTGAATCTGTCGTCACACACACACACACTCACACACACACACACACACACACACACACACACACAGACCTTCTGCTGTCTGGGTCACAGAGCACATCATGAGCCGCATTTACGATTGCTTTAATTGCACCTGTGTGTGTGTATGTGAGTGTGTGTGTGTGTGTGTGAACAGGTGGGCTAGACTGGGGCACGCCATGGGGGTCAGGACCAGCTGTACACATCACTGATATGATGTGTGTGTGTGTGTGTGTGTATGTCTTTTGTCATGGGTTTACATGTGTGTGTGTGTGTGTGTGTGTGTGTGTGCTCTCTCTGTGTCTCTCTGTGTCTGTGTGTGTGTGTGTGTGTACTGAGCTTGATTTTGTACCTTGATGTGTGTATGTCTTTGCATATGAGGTGTGTATGCAGGTTTGTCCTCTGTGTGTGTGTGTGTGTGTGTGTGTGTGTGTGTGTGAACATCATGTCTGTCTAACCTGCAGCTGTTGGGTTGTCAGAGCGTCTACCTGGACTTTTATGCCCTGCCCTCAGGGGTGTGTGTCTGTGTCTATGCGTCTCTGTGAGTGTGTGTTTGTGTGTGTGTGTATGTAGTACGAGGGCAATAGGTTTTGCTGAGCCCTGGAGGCACCCACAGGGCTGCCACATCCCTCTCACACACACACACACACACACACACACACACACACACACTCTTTGTTTGAGTTTACAAAGTAAATTAAAAATAGAAAACGTTGTAAATGATCTGTTTTTTTTTCATACAGTGATTCAGCGAGTCATGTGACGTGTTTACGACAGGACAGAGACGACAAGAACCCGGATAATTTCACTGGATCTGAGTTTTTAAATCACAGTGAATCCGAATTTTAAAGGTTTCTTATACGTGTGTGAGGCACAGCTGCAGTACCTCCGAGGTCCACCAGGGGGTAGCGGCCCACACTGTGGGAGACACTGCTTCAGAATGTTTTCATTTCCATGTCGTTTTTTCACTTACTCTAAGCGGTGCCGGCCTGGAGGGGGTGTGTCTCACTGAGGTCTGGCTCCGCCCCTGTGCTGCTCTGGTGACATGATTGACAGCTGACGGAGAGCTCACCTGAGAGACAGAGAAGAAAAATCATGTATTTGTATCACACTTCATGCTTCTGCTAATAAAGTAACAAAAACATGAAATAAATGACGAGTTGATTTGAAAAAGAAAACATGAAATAAAAGAGAGAAAGAAAAGCAGCTTCATCTGTTTTTGTTTAAACAGTAGAAGACGGAGACGTGATGGACGACGAGGAACGGAGGAAGACAAACAAGAGACGGAGGAGAAGAATAAATAACAGTTTCCTAATCGACTCTTTCTTTATTTCTTCTTCTTCATCTTTGAGCCAAAACTGACGTAAAGTTGGAAATTAGAATAACGAGCATCAGACTGAGAAGAATTTAACACACACACACACACACACTGGTGCCTCACAGCAAGAGGGTTCTGGGTTTGAATCCCGTTACATGGTCTTGTGTGATGTTTCCTTTATTAACATTCACTGAGTGAAACACATCAAAACGTCTTTAACAGAGTTTACAGTCGATAAACAGCAGCAGAGGGAGGGAGGGAGGGAGGAAGAGAGAGACTGATTTACATGAGGAAATAGAAAGAGGAGGAAAAAGAGCACAAATTCAGCAATGAAATGAAGTGGAGGATCAGAGCAGGAAGAGAAAACTCTCAGCTGATGAATCTTAATAAAACCTGACTGATGGTAATTATGCTGATGTTGTTCTGTGGACCTGAGAAAGTGAGAAGTCTGCAGAACTCTGCCATCCATTAACACACCTGAGGGAGGAGGACGAGGGGATGAGAGGAAGAAGAAGAAGACAGAGAAGATGGGAGGAGGACGAGGGGATGAGAGGAAGAAGAAGAAGACAGAGAAGATGGGAGGAGGAGAGGACAGGGTGCAGAGGGTTCATGTTCACTCACCTGCTTCATTGTCATCGTCTTCACTTCCCTCTGCGAGTTGCTCCGCCCTCTCCTCCCCTTCTCTTCCTGCGTCACCTGCTGAGCGTCCCCCTCTCCTCCTCCTCTCCTCCTCTCCTTCGTATCTGTCTCTCTCATCGGCGAGCAGTTAATTTTGGGATTAATACGCGTGGCAGTCGGCTCTTTTGAGGGATTTGTAGCGGAGCCGCGGACACTTATCTCGGTCATTACGGCGTCCATATTGGATTCAAGCGTTTTAGTATCTGCCAAACACTGGTCTGCAGGGGAGTCTGCCGGGGAGACACGAGCCCGGGGATTAAGATAAGGAGGCCCCTCATTACTGACACTCGCTGCAGCTGCCACTTCTCCTCCAGCGACATCACACAGAAGGTGCAGGTCCTCACCTGCAGGAGGAGGAGGAGGCTTTCTGGACGTCTGCTGGGAGGAGGAAGAGGAGGAGGAAAACGAGCCGTGACAAGGATCCAGGAGAGGAGGCGAGGAGTTCTGCGTGGGACTGGACCCTTGGAAATACAGAAGCTCCTGGTCCAGCACAGACTCCTCTGAAGGAGACGCTCCTGGTTTGGAACGTGACTCCTTCAGCAGGAGTATCCGCTGTTTCCTGGTGAGTGCCATGCTGTAGCAGAGGGGCGGGCCCAGGTAGACTTCCTCCGTGCAGGCGGCGAACAGCGTCTCCTCGTCCCGGATGTCGGGGCTCGGGGGGAGCGACGGTGACGGGCTGGTCGATGCGGTGAAATCGAGGTGAGGGGAGGAGCGTTCAGAGGAGGAGGCGGCGACCTTCTGTCTGGTGCTGGTGAACATCTCAGAGGCGGGGCTGTGCAGGCCCTGCGTCGGCGACGCGTACGCGGGGATGCTGTACGGCGCCGGGGTGGAGCTCTTGTCCTCGGAGCACTGGCTGACCTCGCCACAGTCGCTGTCGTGGGACGAGAGGGACAGGTACGCGTAGAAGTCTCCTTTACGGAGGTGAAGAGGGCGGTGGGAGTGTTCCAACACCTGAGGGAGGAGGAGGCAAATACAAGTGAACCAGTTTCCTCTCACGCTACGCTGATGATACAGTGTTTCTGTGTGACACAGAGATTTAAAGATTTTAATAAATACAACTACACTAGAACACACTAACACTACACTACAACACACCAGAACTACACTAGAACACACTAACACTACACTAGAACACACTAACACTACACTACAACACACTAACACTACACTAGAACACACCAGAACTACACTAGACACACTAACACTACACTAGAACACACTAACACCACTACAACACACCAATACTCACTAGAACACACCAGAACTACACTAGAACAGACTCACACTATACTAGAACACACTAACACTACTGAACACACTAACACTACAGAACACACTAACACTACACTAGAACACACCAGAACTACACTAGAACACACTAACACTACACTAGAACACACCAGAACTACACTAGAACACACTAACACTACACTAGAACACACCAGAACTACACTAGAACACACCAGAACTACACTAGAACTACACTAGAACTACCCTACAAAGCATTAATAAAGCCATCATCATCATCATTGTTGTTGTGTTGTCTGCAGGTAAAAGCTCAGTGATCATATTTTGGTGTAATAATAATACTAGGAGAGTTTTCTGCCTGATTTCTTTTTCTCTCTCTGGAAACTGATGAGCTTTCAGACGACTTTACTCGCGGTGGATTCTGAAGAAATTAGTCATCACATCCACAAAGTTATGATCTGTGATGCGATTTATTGAATTACTGCCACTCGGTGAACAAATCAGTGGAGATAACTTTTGCTACTTTGAGTTTCAATTTATCTCTAAACGAACGAAATGAAATAAAAATGTCAGTGAGGACTTTGAACGCCTCGTCTTCACAGACGCTCCACCATTACATCTGCTGCTGAGCGACCTCTGCAGCCATTTTACGTCCATTTAGGACAATAAAAAGTCACTAAAGATTAAAAGTTCAGTGTCTGAGCTCATTTTATTTCATCAATTCTTTTTATGTTGTTTTTACTTTTGTTGATGTTTGTGACTGTGTTGTGTGTGTGTGTGAAACTCTACCTTGTCTCTGATGTGAGCGAGTGATGCCGGGCCGTGTTCCGGGTCCGAGCCGCCGCTCTCAGCCCGGTTCCTGTCTTCAGCCGGACTCTCTTTGCTCTTCAGCACCAGCGACGTCATGTCGATGATCTCCATCACAAAGTCGTGAACGCTCTCCTCTTTGCTCTCGTCTGTGCTGCGTGGATCATGGGCAGAGGAGGAGGAGGAGGAGGAGGAGGAGTGGAGGTGGGCGGGGCAGGAGGCGTGACAGCCTCTCTGTTTCTTAGGACGCGGGGATGTTTCTTTGTCTCGGACCTCCCTCTTCGTCTCCTCCGTCACAAACGACGAGAATTTGAATTTCTCCTGAATGGTGATGGCCTTCCTCCCGCCGCCCTCCGACCTGCCGTTGTGCAAGGCATCACGGGGTCTGCAGTCGTCGACAGGTGAGAGGGAGGGGGGCGAGGGGAGGGCAGAGCTGTGGCAAGGCAGCTCTCCCTGCAGCTGTCCCACCAAAGACGAAGCACGTGTGGGTGGAAAAGGGAAGACCTCCCTGGTCGGGGAGGACAGAAGCTGCTTGGCCGAGTTTGGCTCTGGTTTCAAAGCCTCACCTCCTCTCACCTCCTGACCTGACTCTCCTTTCTTAGCAAACACGTACGATTCCCTCTGCGACTCTCCTTTCTTGGTGAACACGCTGGACTCTTCTCGGAGGAGCTCGTCGTCCTCGTCTTTCCCTCTCAGACAGATCTGGTCCACGTTCCCGTTCTCCACGTCGTCCACAAACTGGCTCATGTAGCGTCTGTTCCTCCTGTTCTCCTCCTCCTCTCCTTCACCTCCTCTCTTTGTTTTTTTGCTCTCTCTCTCTTTGGGGGAGCGGTTGAGGAAACAGTTGTGCTGCTTGTTCCCGGAGGAGCAGGTGAAGGTGGAGGTCAGGTGGGTTCCACACTGGAGCTCGTCGCGCAGACCCAACTCAGTTTTAGAGGAGGTGCGAGGGGTTCGGATCCAGCTCTGCAGCTCGCTCCGAATGTCCTCCAGTCCCAGTACGTAGGAGCCCTCCATCTCGTCCTCGTCGTCCTCGTCGCCTGAGGAGACGCCGCTCAGCCTCTCCTCGTCCTCGTCGTCCTCTCCGTCCCGCACGCCGAGCTCCTCCTCAGTGAGCGTGAGCGTGGAGGAGGACAGGAGGTCGCTGTCGTCCTCGTCTTCGTCCGTGCATGCCGACACGTTCACCACCATGCTCAGGCTCGCCGCGTCGGCTTCCTCCATCCCGTGACCTGCTTGGCTGTTTCCATGACAACGTTTCCCGTGACAGCCTGAGTTTGCGTTGGCCGGCGCGGCGGGGTCCAGGAGCTGACGACATCCGGCCAAATCCTCGGAGGCCAGAGACGAGTCCTCGGTGCTGCTCAGCTCTGTGAGCGACGCCGTCGCTGAGCTCTCGTTGATCAGCGATGGCGGGCCTCTCCGCGAACATCCTGAAATCCCGTAAAGCGGCACGTGACGACCGCCGAGCGACGGAGAGGCGGGGATTGGGCGGCTGCTGCGAAGCGTCATGTCAGAAACGCTGCGGGTCATCTGTGGCGTCAGAGGACTCTGGATGTTCTCCAGACGTTTGAGAAGATCCAGAGTCCTGCGACTAAGTTCCCCGGACGACGCTTCACCGTGAACATTTTCTGCGATCTCCTCCTTGTTCGCCTGTTCAGCTCCGCCCTGCGTGGCGTCTAGCTCGGCGAGGCTGGACATACTGCTGCGACACGGAGCCAGGCAGCTCTCCAGCGACGCGCTGCGCTGCAACACGACGTCTTTGGAGGGAAACAGCTCCACGCCGGGCGCCAGCAGAGACTCCAGAGACGAACTCTGCGATAAACCCGGAGTGGATGCTCGGCGGCTCGGAGCCGGAGTCTCCAGACTGTCCTGACCTCCTGTGATGTCACTGCGAGACGCAAACACCTCAGAGGAACCGACACAAACTCCTCCCACCTCAAAGTCAGAGTCAGAGTCGGCCGGCGTCAGGATGCCACGCCCGTCGATGAGTATCTCCACGGCCTCTCCTCCTCTCCTGTGCCTCCTCCTCTTCTCCTCCTCTCTGTTCCTCCTGTTTTCGTCCCTCCTCCATCCTCTCTCCTTCTTGTCCCCCTCGCTCCTCACACAGTCCTCGTCCTTTTGCTCTCCCTGGAGTTCGGAGGTCGTCGCCGGCGTCTCCGTGTCTCCCGTGTCGCTCACGATCCCGCTCTCGCACTCAGAGCGGCGGCTGGTCGCAGACTGGCCACTGCCCCTGCCGCCTCCCCTCTCGCTCTCTCCGCCCACGTGTCCAAACATCTCGTCTCCTCCTCGAGCGTTGGACGTCAAACCTCCCAGGAGGTCTGGGAGCGATTCAATGGAGGAGAAGGAGGAGTCTTTGCTCAGACTCTTCAGCAGGAGGCGCTGTTTCTGTTTTCCTGCTTTGGTTTTGTGTAGAGAAGAAGAAGAGAGAGGAAACTGCGGTTGATGGTACAACTCCACACGATGAAGGCTGTAAACCTGGTAGATGTGATTGTTGTTTGGAACATCAGTTTCTGTTGAAGACCCTCTTGGACTAGGACCACCGGTTCCACTCTGGTTGGATGTGACACTGACTGGAGGCAGACCTGGTTCTGTGGGGAGATCAGGTTCTGGGACTTCTTGTGGCTCCGCCTCAGTGATCGTCATATCGGTTTCGTCCCATTCCCAGAAGTCGTCCAGCGCCGGTGCCGCGGGACCGGCTGGGACTGGGCTGATGTGGTGGAGGTCCACGAGACCTGGTTCAAGAAAGTTCCCGGGAACCTGAAGAAGGAGAAGAAGGAGAAGAAGGAGTATTTAAAAACAAGTAAGAGAGAGAGTAAAACAAACCTGTGATAACTCGTCATCATCAGAATTGTTTATTTTCAATGCAAACATTTATCATCTTATTGTTACTTTGTCTTCATGTTCATTATCATATTAGTGACATTTTTTCATTCGTTATTTGTCATATTTTGCTTTAAACACAAGCGTCTTCTCTTCACCATCGTGGATCTGTACTTCATTTTATAATGTTCTGCACCAAAGCCCATAGAGAAAGTCAGTGATTTTAACATCACACACACACACACACACACACACACTGCTGCCTCCATCACTAACTTCAAATGTCTGATTTTGTCACTTCGGCTTTTGAAAATCTTTGTTCGGGTTGACCTCAGTGACACAAAGTGACCACAGGAGGCAGCAGAGGACCAGCAGCTCCTGTGTCAGCTAAAATCAGTGTTTTTCTCTATGGGCTTTGGTGTGGGAGAGTGAGTGTTTCACAAACTTCAGTTTCTGTAGAAATGTGAACATCTTCAGAATGTTTATTCCTCAGAGTGACGTTAATAAAGAAAGGAAGTTTTTCTTTGTGCGACAAATGTCTTATTTGCTCGTAGGTTGTTATTTATCCCCGATGCAAAAAGACACGCGGCCCCGACTCTGTTTGAGAGACACACACTGACAGAAACATGTTCTGTGATCATTTAAGGAAGAAAAAAGAGGAGTGGAATCACCCCCTCCCTCCCTCCCTCCCTCCCAAAGCAATTGCTCATAAATCTCAACACAAATTATTCCGCTCTGGAACAAAGCGATGAATAATTCAGAGAGGACTTCTGAGAGGAAGAGCACGGAGCTGAAAACCCCAAAGTAAATACGTAATCAGAATCCTTCAGAACGCCGCGCTGTCTGAAAATATGCTTAGACACCGGAATTCTTCTCTTCCACAGACATAATTATACAAATTGCTCCGCGTCTCATTAACAAGAGAGGGGGGTAATTCGTATTAGCCATTCATAGCCTATTAATCTAATAAACTAGTTGGCTTTCTCTCTCTTTCTCTGTGTGTGTGTGTGTAATGAATTTATATTAGATTTGTGTTTATTCCCCTCGTGCTGATAAGGGAGATGCTTGTAAAAACTGAATTGGGTTTTGCTGCTGCAGACATGTAACACACACACACACACACACACACACACACACACACTGGAGCACTGAGAGTCCATCAATCAGCTTAATCCAATCAAAATGCAGCGATTTGATGACCTGTGAAAAACCCAGTGTATCATTTATATGTGTAATTCGTCTTGTTTGTGTAATTTTGGAACAGTTTGTGGGTGAACGCTGGCTGTTTTTATGCAAACAAAGCAGAGACAGAGAGGCTTCAGCACTTTCAGACGACGAGGTGTTCGTCAAACAGCCGCCGTCGTTTCCCCGCTCAGATTCCTACAGCAGATACTGCTGTTGGTCCACATGTTCCTGACATGTTTCACACATGTTCCTGACATGTTTCACACATGTTCCTGACATGTTTCACACATGTTCCTGACATGTTTCACACATTTTCCTCGTGTAACGCTCCAATTTCTTGTCAGGATGTCACAGCGTAGCCCCGCCCCCATTTCCCCGCCCCCTGCTGCTGAGAACAAGAAAAAAATCAGTGATTTTAACATCACACACACACACACACACAGGAGTTGTTGATCCATCACTAAGTTCAAATGTCTTATTTTGTCATTCTGCATTCAAATTAACTTCAGTGACACAAAGTGACCACACGAGGCAGCAGTAGACCAGCAGCTCCTGTGTCCCCGCGAGCTAAAATCAGTGATTTTCTCTATGGGCTTTGGTGTGGGAGAGTGAGTGGTTTATAAAAGTCTGTCTCACAGTGAGATAAAGACGTGAACATGGTCTTAAAGATATCATAGACTTAAACAGACCCAGATATTTTTAGTTGACTTCTTTTTGTCCTTGAAACTGAAGAAGAGAAGAGTTAAAATAAGCAATGCAATAAAATCAGTGTTCAAAATAAAAAAAAATTATTAATTTGTTCCTAGTGGCAGAAAATGTCACCTTCCCAAAAAGCGCTGTAAAAATGTTATATATTCATATTGTTTTCCACTTTAAATGAGTCAATCTTTTAAAACTTCTTCAGCCTAAAATACACTTATCAAATAGTAATAATATTTTTGGAAATTTTAACCCTTTAAAGGCCAGTATGTTCACACAACTGTGTTTTAAAAAAAAAACTGACTCGTTTCTACGGAAGAGTTCAAATAAACTGAGTCAAGAGAGTGTGTTTGTGTGTGTGTGTGTGTGTGTGTGTTTGGGCTGAAACGGAAACTTTTTTTTTCCTATTAGCTCTGGTTTGACTGCTCCCATTTGTTAGCATAGCATCTGAAGGCCCAAGGAGAGCACAGCTATCTCACAGCATCTGGGTGATTATTCATGTGGCTGAGCTGCTGTTTCTGTTGCTGCTGCTGCTGCTGCTGCTGCTGCTGCTACAGTCTCTGCTGCTGCTGCTGCTGCTGCTGCTGCTGCTGCCTCTTCTGTACCTGTATCTGTCGTCAGCGCGCTCAGGGAACCCGGCGTCACAAACCAACACGAGCTGGCAGATAAATCACGTCTCCATGCAGAGTGGAGCAGCAGACAGAAAAGCTTTGAATGTAATTACAAACGCTGAAAGGAAACCTGTGTGAGTGTGTGTGTGTGTGTGTGTGTGTGAGTGTGTGTGTGCGCGCTGCTCTGAAATATTCCCCGACGATCCAGAGGAAAGTGGAGGAGAACGCGGCTTCTATAAACTACAGCGGTACATTCAGCTCACACGTCAGGCTGGATATTAAGAGCTGCTGCTGCTGCTGCTGCTGCTGCTGAACCACAGCCACGTTTGTACCAAAGAATCAATGAGCTTCTGGACAAACAGCTGTTATCAATATTTATATTTAAGTCATTATAATCCTATGTAGAGTTGTCACGATACCAAAATGAGTAACCACGATACTATAGCAGACAACGTATCACGGTTCCGGGTAGTATATATATATTATATATAATCATTCAGTTTGCACATTAACTAATACAAATAATCAACTTAGGCTAACAAATCCACTGTCTTTTTAAAAAATCTATTTGACAATAATGCTTCTTTTCCAACATAATAAACCATAGAGAACAAAACACAATAAACAGGAAGTGATTCCCTGTGAAAACTACATGTTAATGTGCTTTATACTTTGACATCCTTTAACTCTTCATTCCTCAGCCTAGTATAGTAGGAACCGTCACGATCTGGCACCGCGGGGTACTGTGGGTACTGTGGGTTCTGTGGGTACTGTGGGTACTGTGGGTACTGTGGGTACTGTGGGTACCGTGGGTACTGTGGGTTCTGTGGTACTGTATGGGTACTGTGGGTACTGTGGGTTCTGTAGGTACTGTGGGTACTGTTGGTACTGTGGGTTCTGTGGATTCTGTGAACTGTGGGTACTGTGGGTACTGTGGGTTCTGTGGGTACTGTGGGTGCTGTGGGTACTGTGGGTTCTGGGTACTGTGGGTACTACTGTGGGTTCTGTGGATTCTGTGGGTACTGTGGGTACTGTGGGTACTGTGGGTACTGTGGGTACCGTGCAACTCTAATCCTATGACTATTTTATGATTGTGGACGTCAGATCAACTCGCAGTTATGTTCTCAGGTTCACTGATGAATCGTTACACTGATCAAACCTAGATATGATGACGTTCTCTAATGTCTTGTTTTTGTCCACAAACACAAAATGATTTCTTTGTTTTATGGAGCAAAAGAAAACAGGAATTATTCACATTTAAGAAGCTGAAAAATCACAGAAAATGCTTCTAATCGTTTTAAAATATAGTCATTTATAAATAATCGATTATTTGTGGTAGTTCTAGTCTCAAAATAAGGAAATAATCAATAACATGACGTTGATTTTCAGTCCTCGTCGTTTCATTAGCAGACTATTTTCCCCATGAATTGATCGGTCGTTTGATTCAGAAAAGTAGAAATAAAATAAACAGTCATTCTGAATTCAACCGTGACACAGCAGAAAGTGCAGGAAAGTGCTGAGTCATGGTCTGAGCGGCTGCTGTCACTGAAAAATAAAAAAGTGAGTCAGAGTGATTCTATCTGCAGTAATGTGATTACAGTGAGTCACACACACACACACACACACACAGTATAACACGCTCATGTTGTTTTCATACCTGCAGAAACAAATGATAACAAACAACAGGCACACAGAGAGCGTGTGTGTGTGTGTGTGTGTGTGAGAGGACAATCGTTTTATCACTCAGCAGAAGTGTTTTTCTATAAACTAAACCACCCAGATCTATGCCCCTCTATTTCTCTCTCTCTTTCTCTTTATTCCTCTCTCATCTCCAGTAGAAGTGAAATTACTCTCCAGCCAGGCAGCGAGGTCAGAGAGTCTGGCCTCTGTTATTTGTCTTCTCCTCCTCTACAATATATATATGTGTGTGTGTGTGTGTGTGTGTGTGTGTGTGAATGTACAGCCCAGGCAGAGAGAGAGAGAGAGAGAGAGAGAGAGAGAGCGAAGATTTCTATTATCAGGGTATTAAATTCACGGATGAGCCTTTAAATCTTTCTTCTTTGTTCATGTGATGATTTTTGTTGCATTAGTCCTTTAAAGGGTCATGTTTTTGTGATAAAGGTGACGTTGTCATGGCGACTCTTCAAAAATCTCTATTATACATTGGTATTTGTGATGATTCCCTCGATTATTATTTCATATTAACGCACACATTTATGTATGAAGTACAAACACTTTGTTTCTGTACTTCATACATAAATGTGTGTTGTATTATTTGTTATCATTAAACACTTACAAAAGAAAGAGAAATGGACTCAAAACGTCAAATATTAACAGTAATAAAGATTTCAATAACTGACGGTTTAGATAAATAAAAAATAAAAATAACTTCATTAAAAAAAGAAGAGATAAATGTAACGTGTGTGTGTGTGTTTTTAATTGTTGTTTGCTGTGATAAAAATGTGCTGAGATGCCATGTGATGATGATGATGATGATGATGATGACATCATCACTTTCTGCTTCACTCCACTCCACAGGAAACTAAGTTTCCCCTCCCCCTCACCCTCTCACCCTCAGGCTCTTAACACGTCACGATCCATCAGTTAATGTAGTTTCTGAAGAAGAAGACGAAGAAGAAGAGTGTGTGAACGTCAGCGTCGCCGTCCTGTGTGTGTGTGTGTGAGTGTTGGTCTATAACAGTGTTTTATGCTCATCCATATGTGTGTGTGTGTGTGTGTGTGTGTGTGTGTGTGTGTGTGTGAGTGTACACAGAACCATATTCATCACTATTAAGAATCCACGGAGCTGCAGCTCTGTGCTTTCACGTTACATCAACTGAATGAAGCACTCACCTCTGTGTGTGTGTGTGTGTGTGTGTGTGTGTCTCAGACGTTGAACGTGACACATTTTTCTAATAAGCACCAGTGTTGTAGCGTTGTACTTTGTTACATTGTTACTGATATGTGTGCTTTACTGTGTACTTATATACTTATATAGTCACAGTAACTTGTACACAGTCACAGTATGGGGACAAAAATCAAGTCCCAATAATGTTTGAAAGTTAGTCTGAGTTTAGGATTAGGATTAGGCCAGTACTAATGATGGTTAAGATTAGAGTAAATCCTCGGGAAATGAATGTCAGTCAATGTGATGTCCTCTCATGGAAACCTGTGTATGTGTGTGTGTGTGTGTGCGTGCATGTGTGTGTGTGTGCGTGTGTGTGTGTGTGTGTGTGTGCATGTGTGTGTGGTGTGTATGTGTGTGTGTGCATGTGTGTGTGTGTGTGCGCGTGTGTGGTGGGCAGCATGGTGTGTATGTGTGTGTGTGTGCATGTGTGGGTATGCATGTGTGTGGTGTGTGCATGCATGTGCATGTGTGTGTGTGTGTGTGTGTGCATGTGCATGTGCATGTGCATGTGCATGTGCATGTGTGTGCGTGTGTGTGTTGAGGAATCTAATCTCCTCCTGATCAAACCTGACTGACTTTGTGTTGATGTTTATTTTCAGCCTCGTCTCGTAAAAAAACCAAAACAGAGCGGCTTCAATTACGGCGCCATCTGTCTTTCACGGCGGATCTTAGCATCAAATCAAACACGGCGACACGCTCGGCAAGTGTGACGGCGGCGCGTGTCAGCTGACGGCCCCGCGGTGCGCGGCTGAGTGACGGCCGTGCACAGGAAGTGTCAGGCGGCTCTAACCTGCTGCTCTCCCAGCTCCCTCTTCAGTCGGTTCTGCCACTGCAGCGCCTGCATCACGATCGCCTCCCACCTCCGCTCCAGGTTGATTGACAGCAGCTGCAGGGCCTCCCGGTGCTGCTCCGCCTCAGGGCCCACCTCCGCCATGGGGCCCGACTGTTCCCGGATCGTGGGGATGGGGAGTTAAGTTTGATCAGAATTAAATGCAAAATGGTCGATTAATCATATAATTAAAGCTGCGGTAGGCAAGATCAATGAAGGGAGAGAGAGAGAGAAAGAGAGAGGGAGGGAGGGAGAGAGAGAGAGAGAGAGAGAGAGAGAAAGAGAGAGAGCGCATTGATTGTTTTAATCTCATCTCCTCTAGGTGAAATACTAATGTCCTCCATCCTAAACTCCTCCCACCAGACAAACACGTTTAAAACAACACACAAATGAATCCCTTCATCTCTGAATAGATAGATAGATGTTCAAGTCAAAAACTGTGAATTGTATTACGGTGTTCCACAAGGTTCAATTCTAGGTCCCACACTTTTTCATTTCTAGTTTAAAGTCTATTCATTTTTATTTTTTTGGTGGTTTCTTTGCAGTGTAGGCAGTTGGTACCAATCATGGAATGACCACCGTTAGCGACTGAAGGAGTGTGTGTATGTGGGGCTGCTTAGTAAAACAGCCAGTAGGAGGCGCCCTCACTCTTATTGATTGGTCAAAATCATAAAAACAGAGCGATTATTTATGATCACAGGTTTTTACTGATCAGTAACGACAAACATGTGTTGCCTACCCCAGCTTTAGTGTCTCAGTCCAGTGAGGTAGTGTTTTTTTTACCCACCTGGCTTTGCTGCAGCAGCTTCTGGCAGAGCTTCAGGACGGAGGAAACTCCTCGACGTCGAGCTCGCACTTCTGCACACAGAGACTGAAAGAAACACGACAACAGTGTGAACAACAGTGTCCTAAAATCATCACTGAAATAACAACACTGAGGTGACATCGACATGTTATTGGACAAGGAGTGATATTAACAAAAGACTCAGCTGATACAAAATCTGCATCACTGTCTGTAAACCACTCACTCTCCCACACCAAACCCAAAATGGCGGGGACACAGGAGCTGCTGGTCTACTGCTGCCTCGTGTGGTCACTTTGTGTCACTGATTTTAATCAGAATGAAGAATTTCTAAAGTCAAATTGTCAAAATCAAACATTAGAACTTTCGTGATGGAGGCAGCAGTGGATCAACAACTCCTGTGTGTGTGTGTGTGTGTGTGTGTGCGATGTTAAAATCACTGATTTTCTCTGTGGACTTTGGTGTGGGAGAGCGAGTGTCAGGCTGGTTCTCAGCAGCAGGGGGCGCTCACAGCACCTCATCAGTCAGTACCTCATACTTTCAGACACCAGTGGGAGACATGAGAGTGTTGCGTGTTTGTGTGTCAAAACACAGATGTTTTGACAGGAAGCAGTGAAGCGTCACATGACCAACACACTTGACTGTTAATCTCTCCCTCATCTTTTATCATAAAAACACTGCCCAAGTTTGTTCTTATTCATTTATTCCGGCACTCTCAGTTGACTTGAGTTAAATTGTGGCGGTGGCGAGCGTCTCATTAGCATAAAGTGAGTCTGAGCTCACAGATCCTCCGTTCATCAGCAGCAACATCAGTGACAACAGCTGATTCTGCTCCTGTCTAACACATGCAAAACACAAAGACACAGCACGACTGGCAGAGCCCATTATAAACCTCTATATGCTGATGAGCTGCACACGCAAAGGTCAGCCTCTGTGTGTGTGTGTTGGAATGTTTACATATGCATGTGTGTGTGTGTGTGTCTGTCTCTCTCTCTCTCTGTGTGTCTCTGTGTTTGTGTCTCTCTCCCTCTGGGTGTGTGCGTGTGTGTGACAGAGGACAGCGTCCTCACTCCTCTGTGGTGGCGTCCAAACACGTCCAAGCCCCAAACTATTTATGTTAATCCTGCGAGCTCGCCGAAAAGCACTTCCTTTACATTTTCTTTACATTTTTCCAATAAATATTTAACACTATTACAATGGAATGGGACTTTCTCTGTCTCTCTCTCTAACTTCTCTCACACACACACACACACACACACACACTCGTCTCCCTCTGTCTTTCATCTCGTCTCGCTCGCTCTCTTCAGTTTAGCATATTTGTGGCGCGTCTTGTTGTCTAAACAGGAGATGGAGATGCAGAATACAGCAGACAGGATCAAGAGGACAAGCCCCGCTCAGTGTGTGTGTCTGTGTGTGTCTGTGTGCAGATGAATTTATTCCACACAGGAGGAGGAGGAGGTGTGTATTACACTGAGAGCTCAGACTCTAAACAACAACAAAACGACTGAGTGATTCTGTCTGTGTGCGACAAACAAGTGCAGCAGACACACACACACACACACACACGCACACGCACACACACACACACGAGTTTAACTTCACTGAATCTCAAAGTCTGACTCCGATTTCCTCGTCGCACACAGGTCCAAACACACCGCCGTGCAATTGTGTCAAAAAAGGACTCCCAAACACTGGGTCCAGGCCCACGGATGGGTCACTGGAGACAAAATGAATTTGGCAGAACTTTGCCAACATTTGAGTTGAGATTTATGTGAATAGGTTTTTCTAAAAAGTTTTAATTCATTAAATAAACAGTGTATCAGGGTTTATGTTGTGATTTGGTTCATGATGGTAAATGTTGTCAATACACTGTGATGGTTTGGTTTACTTGTGAAGAAGGCAAAGATGTATGTTTGAAGCTCATAAAAATAAAAAATATGTATATATGTTTATACATATATATATACATAAATATACATATATACATATTCTGTCTTTATGTCGGATTTTCCCAACATGATACTTCAAATAAAGTGCATCATTTCTACATGTGATCACTTTTCATCACTAATGCAGTCCCTCTTATCTCTGACTTACCCTGAACTTTAGTGTTGGATGTGTTTGTAAATGTGTATAACCATAAATCACTAAATGAACATGAGTGTATAAACTTACAGACTGAGGTTTGGAGGAGCTTCACTTTTTCCTCCCAGAGTTTATTTTTAGTCAGAGAGGAGAAACGGAGAATCCTAAGTCTCTATTGTTTCTGCACCGCTGGTTTTTATGCACTGATCCCTCTGTGTGTGTGTGTGTGTGTGTGTGTGTCTGCGGCTGGTTGAGCCTGGCTGGGCTGGTATTGACTCAGAAGGCTCTACAGACACAGTCGGACAAATATTTGCAGAAAAGCTTTTCTTCCCAAACACATGGAAAGTGTTGGAGCGGCTGCAGAGACAAAGTAAAGTGAGCTACTGTAAGGTCAGAGCGGAGGAACAGAGGAGCAGACAGAGACAAGATTAAAGAGAAAAAGAGGAAGAAAGAAAGAAACGGACAAAGACCACAGACAGGAAATGAAAAAATTGACCTGTGACGACGCTGAGTCAGCAGAATTTGAAAGCTCTGATCCATGTAGAACTTACTCAGAACATGTCAGTGTTTGGATCTGCAGCCAGAGGACACATGGACAGGGAGTCATGGTTTGAAGGGTAGAGGCGCCCATGAGCAAGAACCAAGTCCCACACAGGGATTAATGAAGGAGAAGAAAGACACATGCTTTACACTCCAGTTTTCACCCATTCACACGTCTTTCACTCACTTATTCACACGCTGCAACATGGGCTTCAGTGTCTTTGCTCAAGGACACATGTAGACGAGCAGAGCCAGGAATTGAACCCTTCCAACCCCAACCTTCCAGATGAAAGCCATCATGGCTCAATCCTCCATCTTTTACTTCAGATTATAATGAAAAGAGTCTTTCAATTACTCAAGGAGCACTCACAGGTTCTTTATACACTCAGCACCTCATTCTCTCCTTCTTCTTCTTCTTCTTCTTCTTCTCTGTCACTGGAGACCAACAAAAACAAGCTGACCATGTGTGTGTGTGTGTGTGTGTGTGTGTGTGTGTTCAAGGTCGAGCGACAGGAAGGACAAATGTGAAGAAGCAGTGAATTTATCTCTTCATTTTCTCTCCAGGTTTTCCTGTCACTCAAGCCTCTTCCAGTGAGTGGGACTGAATCAGGATAAACAAAGAAAAACAAGAGGATCTGCTCTTCCCTTCCTCTAATTCCCTCTTCACCTCTATCTCTCTCTCTTTTCTTAAGTCTCCTTCTCCTTAAAAACAAAATCCTCTTAACTCTCCTCCACCTCCTCATCTCCACAATCTAATTACAGAGACCTGCTGTGAAGAGAGAGAGGGAGAGAGGGAGAGAGGGAGAGAGGGGGAAGGATGGAAGGAAATGACGGAAGAGAGACGAGGTGGTTTGTCTTCAGCTACAGTTTTATTTTCAAACTCAAATGACCTGGAGACAAATGAGCATCTAAAGGGGGCGGGGCTGAGTGTTTGACTAAAATTATAACTAATAAATATTAGTCAATGTCACTTCGCTATCCAGACGTTAATTAAATAAAACTAAAGTTGATGTGAAAAACAAACAACCGACACTTTCGTCAACAGATACAAACACGGATGGAGAGAACCAATCAGAGGTGGGGCTGATCTACACCAATCAGAAGAGAGGAACAATAGTGAGAGATCCAATCAGACTGATCTCTTTGTGAGGTACGAGGAGGAGACACGCGTTCAACATCGTTCAACGTTTTCCACGCATGAAAAACCTGTGTTCTGACCCCGTTAAAAACCTAATAAAGAGGGATCTCTGACGTCATCAGTGGGCGGAGTCTACTGAGTGGGAACATAATCATGTGATAACAAAATCACATTCATACGTCAAAAGAAGTGACAAGTGACTTTCACGTCACAGTTTGTTCACAGAGACGAGGGCGGAGAACGCTCATTAAAATTAAAGAAATGAAAACACTTTTTTATTTTCTGCTTCTTTAATTAAGCTTTAAATAACCGTGTAACGTTTACGATCAATTTTAAAAAGTAATCAGACGTAAGAACAGAGGGGTTTATGAGGTTTAACTGAGTTTTATTTGTCTTTTATTTGACCTTTACATAAACAAACTGGATTCAATTATTATTATTATTATTATTATTAATAAATAAATGATGTTTTTAACTCAAGTCTTTTAGTGACCTGGTGAAAATGAACGTCTGAAAGTGTTTCAGTGAATGGGTGGAGGAAATTGGAAGTGGGAGGGGCTAAAAACTTGATTGATTGTCACCTGGAGCCAAAGTTTAAGTTAAACGTACATGAACCAGACGTGGTGCACGTGTTCATATAAAACGTCGAGACCTGAAAGACAAATGAGAGGAAGGACGGCGAGGGAGGAGGAAACGAGAGGACGTGAATGTTCACGGTGACCCGGTGGATATTTCAATCAATTACCATTTATTAGAAATCTCTGATTAATTCTATTTGTTGATTAAGTCAATTAAAACCACAAGCACTCGTTATCACACGACGAGCCTAATGAATTCCTGTTGACAGTTTACACACACACACACACACACACGCCTGTGCCTACAGCTACACTAACTCCTCTCTCACCTTCCTCCCTCCCTCCATCTTCTCTCTCTCGTTTGTCTCACCCTCTCTCTCTCGGCCCACAGTTGTGGAGCACTTCCTGCCGCAGAGGTTTGTTGACAGAAGTCTCTTCTACAGTGAGTTCCTTTTCTCTGAGAAATCCTTCACTTTTCTACAACCTTGTCCTCTAAAGTCAAGGCCTGGGATTCCCACACTGGGATCTGGAGACACGTCCAGGGTCCTTCACTCAGACTCCAGGTCCGATGAAACAAGGCTGCACACTAAACCCACAACCTCCTCCTCCTCCTCGTCCTCCTCCTCATCGTCCTAAGAGTCTTGTTAGAGAGTGAAACTTTTTTGGGGAACAAGTAAAGTACGAGGAGAAGGGAGAAGCAGAGTGAAGTGAGAGGATGATCCAGGACCACACCTGTGCTTAGATGATGCTATTTAAACCTTTTCTTTTAACCAGGATGAATGAATGAATGAAGCTGCTTAGAAGCGGCAACAGTTAAATCATGAACCTGAAGAGATTTTACTTCTCACAAAATCCTATAAGGATTTCCTCTAATGTTGGGGTTTTTCCTCAGAGATCCATGTGCACCAAAAAAACTCTACGGCAGTTTAAGTCTACAAAGAACGTCTTTATCTCACTGTTTTTCAGACTTTTCCAACAGGAGACGGAAGTTTGTAAACCACTCACTCTCCCACACCAAAGCCCATAGAGAAAATCAGTGATTTTAATATCTCACACACACACACACACACAGGAGTTGTTGATCCACTGCTGCCTCCATCACTGGTTTTCTCTATGGGCTTTGGTGTGGGAGAGTGAGTGGTTTACATCATGCTGAACCAGGCTACAAACAGACACACACGTCGTCCCTCTGTCCCTAAAAAAAACCCAGTAAACAAATGAGTCAATCCCACACATCATTGCAGTTGTTTGTTGTTGATGTGAGTCAGAGCTTGTTTCACTCATTCCCACGGTAACACAACAAATACAAAAACACTCACATGTTGTTTAGTCATTTCAACATTCCACACTGCTCACACTGTCTACCCATAATGCCCCTCTTCTCTTTAAATGTCTTAAGTGTCCCCCTCTCTCTCACCTCTCTCCGCTAATAGGAACCAATTAGCAGCCATTGTCCACTCTCCCAGTAAAAGAGCATTATGGGAATTCCCTCTACTTCACACCTTTCCTTTTATAAACAGGCGCCCAATTAGACGCCTAAAGGACAAAGAGACAGAGGACAAGTGGAGGCCTCGAGGGACAGAGGGACGAGGTGTGTGTGTGTGTGTGACGTCCAAGGGTTTCAAACTAAAACAAAAGCTGTTCAAATGTTGTTTTGAACAGGAAAAAAACAGGTGTCATGTCTTATATAAAAGATGATGCTCGTCAAACTTCTGTCATTGTATGTTGTATAATTGTTGAGTGTGCTGTGAGCGCCCCCTACCCAGAGAACCTACCTACAACAGACACACACTCTCAGTGTAATAAAATCTACGATATCTAGAGAACATGTTTCACGTCTTTATCTCACTGTGAGACAGACTTTTCCAACAGGAAAGTGAAGTTTGTAAATCACTCACTCTCCCACACCAAAGCCCACAGAGAAAATCAGTGATTTTAGCTGCAGGGACACAGGAGCTGCTGGTCTGCTGCTGCTGCCTCGTGTGGTCACTTGTGTCACTGAGGTCAATCCAGGAGAAGGATTGCTGAAGCTGAAGTGACAAAATCAGACATTTGAACTTAGTGATGGAGGCAGCAGTGTGTGTGTGTGTGTGTGTGTGTGTGTGTGTGATGTTAAAATCAGTGATTATCTCTGTGGGCTTTGGTGTGGGAGAGTGAGTGGTTTTTAAAAGTCTGTCTCACAGTGAGTTAAAGACGTGAACATGTTCTTAAGATATCGTAGATTTTATTGGCTGAGTGTTATATTTATTTTACCATTTTTGTTTTTTGAACAAAACAAATAATTGAGTAAATTATAAAAAAAAGGGATTTAAAGACTTAAAATGAAAACTCCATTAAAAGACAAGCGTCCTCGTCACAGTGGGTTCCTCTTAAGCTCTCTGCTGTTCAAATATTCAGCAGCAGTAAACAAATATCGAGGATATATGAAGTTATTGTGAGTGAAAGCATTTACTGTTGCGGCTAATGCAGCGCGGCAAAGACGCCGCGGACGCTTAAAACGCTGCCATCAATAAAACTCCATCTCCCTCTGTCCGTCGGCGTCTCTCTGCACATTCGTCTTTTCAACCCTTTCTATCATCCGTCATCTTCATCCACTGCTCCTCCTCCTCACCTCACACGCCGTTCTCGCCCTCTCACCGCCTCCTCAGCTTTTTCCCCGCCCTCATCACTCTCTCACTCCGCTCTTCATTTATCACCTCGTCTCTGTCCCTTCTTTTATCTCTGCGTGTTACTGCAGACGACACCGCTCCTGTCCTCTGTCTCCGCGACGTCTCCGCGAGAACGGGTTCAGTTTCTAAAATCAGAAATCGTCGCCGCAGAAATGAAAGTTAAACTCCCCCGACTAACACGCAACGTTCAAAGAACGTTAGCCCATGGTTCTCCTGAGGTTTGTTTACAACCAAACCAAAAAAATAACATTTAGAGAACATTCCCTCAGGGTTAGGGAGGAGCCTAATGTTCCCTCAGAGTTAGGGAGGAGCCTAACGTTCCCTCAGAATTAGGGAGGAGCCTAACGTTCCCTCAGAATTAGGGAGGAGCCTAACGTTCCCTCAGGGTAAGGGGGGGATCCTAACATTCCCTCAGGGTTAGGGAGGAGCCTAAAGGGGGGGGGATCCTAACATTCCCTCAGGGTTAGGGAGGAGCCTAACGTTCTCAGGGTTAAGGAGGAACCAAAAACTGAACCATTCTCCTGTAGTTTCCACACGTTGTTCACAATAGTGGTTACGGAGAAGTTCTGGGAACCAACAGAGAACGTTCTCTGTGTTCTCTGGGTTACCGTAGTGACAGGAATACAGCGCAGAGCTCTATTTCTTGGTAGTGTTTGAATTTTCGCAGTAATGAGAAGAACACATGACAGAAGAAGAAGAGAAACAGGATGTGACAGGACATTCTTATTTCTTCTTCAGATCATTTAAACGTTTTCTCTTTTCTTCCCTCACCTCTCCTGGCCTCTCCTCCTCTCCTCTCCTCATCGCCTCTCCCTCTCTCTCTCTGAGATTTGATTCTTCATTCTCACTTTTTTCCCTCCTTCAGCAGATGAAAGAGACAAGTGTTTTCTTCTTCTCCCGAGCAGATGAAGATAAAAGCTCCCCATCTGCCGTGTTGATGCTGTTGCCGTGGAAACCTCTCACCTGTTTACTCGCCTGCGAGCCTTAACGAGCGACCCTTAACGAGAAAACACCTCTTCAAAAAACACACGCACACACGTGTGGTGTGTTGCTGGATCTTTAATCCTCATCATGAAGCAGGTATCGATGTCTGAGCCTTGCCGCCAGAGAGATGACGAGGGGGCGGGGCCATAAACGGCAGGGAGGCGGGCGGTGATGTCACTCACACACACACACACTCAGCGAGAGTCCTCAGCTCTCCCGAGTGCATTTTCTGCCTATTAGTCAGGAGCTCTTATTTTGAAAGTCTGTTTTATTCTTCAAAGACATTCACAGTCTGTTGCTCCACAAAAGTCAATAATTATAACGACAGGTGATTTTTTCTGAGCTCACAAATCAATTAAAGAACTGCGGAGAGAGGTGGGCGGGGTCACGCGCAGGTGTGTGTGTGTGTGTGTCAGGGGACTGACCGAAAGAAGGGGGAGGGGTCATGTGTTACAGAGTGATGACGAGGGCTGGAGGGCAAAGAGCAGGAATGAAGGGATGAGGAGGTAGAGGGGGAGGAGGGGTAACAAACAGTGGGGGGGAGGCGAGCTCATCTACCTTTAACAGCAGGAGAGAGAGAGAGAGGGAGAGAGAGAGAGAAAGAGAGAGAGGGAGAGGACAGTCAGAAAAAAGGAGGGAAATAAAAAACCAAAAAGGAATGAGGATTGTCCGCTTCAGGACCAGTAGTCCTCATGGAGACCAAAACCTGGTCCTGATGAGGAACACTTTGTGTGTGTGTGTGTGTCATTGACATCACTAAAGTGATATTAAAACATTCAATATTACCACTCACTCTCCCACACCAAAGCGTGGTCACTTTGTGTCACTGACGTCAAACTGAACGCAGGATTTACAAAATAAGACATTTGAACTTAGTGACGGAGGCAGCAGTGGATCAACAACTCCTGTGTGTGTGATGTTAAAATCACTGATTCTCTCTGTGGGCTTTGGTGTGGGAGAGTGAGTGGTTTACAAAGTAACATAAGGTTATATTTTTAGGTTTAAAGTTAGGGTACAACAAACAAACATGTCTTTGATTTGTTAAAAGGATGGTGATGAGATTTAGCTCAGAGAATAAGACGCATGAAAAACCAGAGACAGAGTTTAACCTTCCAGAGGGAGACGTTAGAGTGTGTGTGTGTGTGTGTGTGTGTGTGTCGGGCTCATTCCATTAAAACTCTGTGTGTCAGGCCCCCACAGCGTCTCCACTACAATAGAGAGTCATCAGAGGCCCGGGGCCTGCTGCAGGAAGGTTTGGCCCACGTCGTATCTTTAAAGAACGCTAATTCAATTAAGAGCAGGCAGGTGGAGGAGGAGGAGGAGGAGGAGGAGGAGGTGTGAGAGAGGACAGAGCAGACAGATTATAAGCTGTAAAATGTAGATTTTTATATATGATCACAGCATATCTTATTGTCTTTTATTTCTTTTATTATGAACGTGTTTATTTTTTTTGCATTTGTTGTCTCCTGCGGTGGTTCCAAAACACCGGGTTGGGACCCACAGCTGGGTTGCAGCAGATGCGTTTTGTGTCCACAATTTGAACGAGGAACCAAAGTAACAGTGACGATGATGATGATGAAGTTGGCAGATTAGAACGACGTGATTTTGGGATTTAGATGAAAAAAAAATTGCCTAAAAAGTAAAATTATGAACCTTTGAATGAGCGTGTGTGTGTGTGTGTCCCCTCTGTTGACCCATGCTGCTTTCTCATCCAGTCTTACAGTAATAAGCTGCAGCACAGAAATCGAAGCCATTTACGAGTCCAAACGCCAAAAACAGACAAATGATGGCTGAAATGGAGTCGACTTCTCTTAAAATGGAGTCCCCCCCCCTCACCATTTAGCCTCCCTCTCTCCCCCTCTCTCTCTCCATACAAATAGCTGCTATCAATATTTCCAATCTTCATTTCTCCAGAAGCTCACAGCCTCTTTCTGCCAGAAATCAATGGCTTCCCACTGAGAGCAGTGACAAGGATCAAAAGTACGAGCTGCTCGACTCACTTTCTTCAGATAAACTCTGCTTTCTACACACTTTCATCATTTAGAGAGACTCTCTCTCTGCGCGCGTGTGCGTGTGTGTGTGTGTGTGTGTTCATTGACTTATCGAGTTAATAACCGCAGAAGCTTCAACTACACAAACAAAGCCAAACATCTCACATGTGGGACGCTGCCATCTTGAGCTCGCCTGGTGTCCATTTTGCTGTTTTTTTTCCCCTCGTTAACCTCACCCCCCCACCCCCACAGGCTGACCAATCAGGAGTCAGGAGTCAGCTGTCAATCGTGACGTCTCAGCCTGTCGGAGCACGAGCGATGGTCACAGGCGAGTTCCCGTTTATATTATATTATATTATATTTAAAGATGAAATGAACCAAAGACAATTAGATAAACAAAGTTAATAAAAGTGGTGCGGTGTCTTAATAATCAATAATTGTGACTATTATTGTTGTTAGATTCTCTTACAGTCTGGAAAAGTCTTCTTAAAAACAATCGTTAAACTTTAAACTGTGTCTTAATTAATATGTGTGTGTGTGTGTGTGTGTGTGTGAGACTCATTTACATATTTCTTAAAATCAGTGTGTGTGTGTGTGTGTGTTCATCAGTGTTAATGCATGAATACATAAATGAATGCACTTTAACGTGTATGTATTTCTACACTGTGTGTGTGTGGGTGTCAGTCACACGGCGGGGCTAGGCTAATCAGCGCAGCTAGCTGTTCACGGTGTGATGTAAGACGCTGATTAATATCCTGATAGCGTCCCGTGGCTTTTAAGGCTAACTGCTGTTTCCTCCATACATCCACGCTGCAGCGCTGCTTTCATGAGGCCTCATTAAGACGATGTATGACTATACTTAGCAGCGACACACACACACACACACACACAGTGTTAATTGTTGATTGGCCAAATCTTTGTCACTTACAGAACAAGAGTTAGAGGAAAGTTTAGTGACTGTGAATTCTTTAAATATCAGCGTCCAATAAAACGTCAAGTGTTTAACCTTTAACCATCGCGGTTGTCTGTGTTTGTCTCTGTGTCTCTGTGTGTGTCTGTGTGTCTCTGACAGAGATAACACACCTTTGTGTGTCCTGCTGTCCATGGTGCTGAAGTGGATACAGACCTTGAGCCTAAGTGAACAGTTCTTGTCTTTTGTGTAAGTACACGACACAAAAGCAAAGAGCACAGACACAAAAAGACATGTTTTGAAGAGTCAGTCAGCAGAAGACAGTTCAACACAGTGTGTACATGAAGATGACTGTGTGTCTTTAGATGACAGACGTTCAGGATCAGTCACCTTTAACAAAACTTTAGCATAAATACACGACCTCTGCTGCTGTTGAGATTATTTTACACCTACTTAACCGACGTGTCTTAGTTTGGCTGCAGCTGTGAACGTGTCGGTGTGACAGCAGACACGACAGTTCCCACCTGCTCGTCATCTGCTCGTCATCTGCTCGTACACAGCCTTTGACAGCATTGTGTCACAAACAGTCACTAACTAGCCTCAGTCTATGGTTGATACAACTCTGCTGCACACCTGAGGAACGTCAACGAAACAACAAAAACCAGTGTAAACTTGGGTGTAAACCTGTCTCAGTTGAAGTTTTCCACTTCCGTCCACAGTGTGAACATTTTGGGTGATTTTTTTTGGTGTCCTGAATAATGTCCTGAATAAGAACGAAGCTTAAATGTGAGAATTAATGAGAAACAATTCAGGGTAAATGTTTAGAATCTTAAATGACTCATGTGAAAGGAAGCCGTGTGTGTGTGTGTGTTAATGGTCACTGTCTCATTAACATTACAAAAGTTAACATAAATACAGATATTGAACTGATTTCTAATCCAAACAATGTCAAAGTTGGCACTGCACACTTATTACTTCATTATTTAACTTCATTCATTCATTCATCCATTCAAACGTCCACGTCGAGCACATATGATAAAAAATATGGTTATAAGAGGTCACGTCCTCTCACTTCATAACAATTATTTTGAAGAAAATATATAAAATATTTATATTTAAGAAGCTGAAAACTCACACAAGTTGGTTTCAATTCATAAAAATGATTAGTAATTGATTAATAATTGATACATTTTAGAGTAGAAACATGAAAGCAACCTTCACTGATCAGGAAATAATCAATAACATGGAGATTTTCTTGAATAAAATTGTCTTTGAAGCTTCAAAATAACTCACATTTACTGAGAAATTGTACAAGAAAACTCTGTTTTCCAAACTAAACACTTTCCTCATTGTTTCATTAACAGATATTTGTCTTTATAAGTTTCTGTCCAGTGTTTTCTACATTAATAGACGAGTTCTTTGGTTCATAAAATGTTCAAAGGTAAAATATTGATCAGTGTTTGTCAAATCTGGAGATGATGATGTTCAAAATGATTTCTTTGTTTTATGGAGCAAAGAAAAGAGGAAATATTCCCGTTTAAGAAGGTGAAAAATCAGAGACACTTGATTTGATAATGAAGAAGACTGAATAATCGATTATATCAAGAAAGAAAACTCTCTCTGTTCACAGATATGTGAGAGAAACAAATACAGGAAGTGCAACACTAAAACAGGAAGTCAGACTCTGAACTTCCTGCAGCTCGTGCAGCTGACGTGACAGCAGACAAAATGGCGTCTCTTCCTACCTTGAAGCTGTGCAGCTGGTCGTTGGCGTCCTTGTCGTTCCTGAGGCAGGAGTTGAAGATGAGGAGCTCGGTGTCTCGCAGCCACGCCTTCAGCTCCTTGATCCGCGTCTCCAGCTGCTCCAGGAGAGAGTTGGTGAGCGGAGAGAGAGCCGAGCGCCGGTTCTCTGCGGCGGCGGCAGCGGCGGCAGCGTCGTCACGGCCGCCGACCAGCAGAGCGTTCACGTTCGTTGAGCAGTTCTGCTGCAGGGAGGCGGGTTCTGGATGCTCAGAGAGGATTTTCTGCAGGAGAGAAGAGAAGAAAAAAACAAAAAAAGTCGCGTGAGGAATCCTTGTTGTGTCGATATCCCATCATGCAAAGCAGCATATCAATCAATACAAACACAGCCATTAATCATTTACACTCAGAAATGTGCGGATCAATAAGAGGGATGTCGTGTATTTATTGGTAAAGAGTGAACGTTAATGTTGCTAAAGTGCTGCTGCTGAAGATGTCACAGTGAGGATGATCATTACTGTGTGTGTGTGTGTGTGATTCATATGTTCTGATTCTCATGTAAAACAACAACATATTACAATTATTTTAATGAACTTTTCCAGAAAACCCCATTTGTCACTTAAACACATCTTTATCTCACTGTGACACAGACTTTTGTTAACCACTCACTCTCCCACACCAAAGCCCACAGAGAAAATCTGTGATTTTAGCTCTACTGCCGCTTCGAGTGGTCACTTTGTGTCACTGAGGTCAATCTGAACAAAGTTTGTCAAATGCCGATGTGACAAAATCAGACACTTGAAGTTAGTGATGGAGGCAGCAGTGGATCAACAACTCCTGTGTGTGTGTGTGTGTGATGTTAAAATCACTGACTTTCTCTGTGGGCTTTGGTTTGGGAGAGTGAGTGAAGAAGTGCTGTTCATACAGTGTAAAACTGAAGGGTCTCAGCAAACAACATTACAAGTGTGTTTGTTCTGTACTGATGAAAACACAAACACACACTCATCTAATTCTGAGTGGGGAATACTTTCTCTCTGCTGCTCACTGTGTCTGACTGTGTGATCAACAGGGGTTAGAAAATGACTCTGCAGAGCTCATCTCACTCACACACACACACGCACACTTGCAGTCATGGCTCTTGTTTGAAACAGTGATTGCTCAGTTTCTCTCTCTTGTGTGTGTGTGTGTGTGTGTGTGTGTGTGTGTGGTTTAGCAGCAGCTGCTGTGTTTGTGTGCACCTGGTGAAGAATCTGAGCTTTGTTCACCAACACACGTCTCGTTAAAACGGCGCTAACAGGTGGCAACAATAGCATTAGCAACGTCCTGCTAATTCAGAGGTGCGATAACAGCGTTAGCAACATTGAGCTAATTCAGGGGAACAATAACAGCATTAGCAATGTCGAGCCAGCTAATTCAGAGGTACACCAGCCGAATTAGCAACATGGAGCTAATTCAGAGGTACAGTATCAGCATTAGCAACATTGAGCTAATTCAGATGCGCCGTAACAGCTTTAGCAACAACAGGCTAATTAAGATAGTACAACATAAAGACTTTCAGAAACACAATAATAGCATTAGCGCCTTTTATGAAACAATGGCTGATGTACATTTATTTATTTATGTGAAGATGTTTTCATGTCAAACTACGAGCAGATGAGTTTTGCTGCTGCTGTTCAAGTTTAAATCTGTGTGACTTTGATCAGCGTGTGTTTTCAAACTGATCTGTTTTGGGGGGGTTTTGTCCACTGACATCGATACTTAGCTACACGACAGGGAAGTTTGTTTCCATTTCACAAACCACAGCAGCTCCACTTCACCTCAGTCTGCCGTCACATCTTGGCGTCTCTGAACACTTTCAAGGATCAAACCCGTCGCAGCTTTTTCTACAACTTGAACACGAGGCACTGTGAACACTGAGCTCCTGAACGAGCCCTGCGTGAGTCCCTGCTGCTCATTTACATATGTATGTGTTTGTACAAAAGGCAGCGAGTCGTTGGCTGAGCAGCAGCAGCAGCAGCAGCAGCAGCAGCAGCAGCAGCAGCAGCAGCGACTCTCCCTCCTGAGTGGAAACACTATTTTAGCTGAACTGTGGCAGGTAAAACCAGCCCATTAGGCGACGAAGATGGACGATAATAGGACCCCTGATCGCTGAAATGTTCCGTTAGCTTTGTTCTCCGAAGAAGAAGCGACGGCGATTACGAGTGTTTGGCAGAGACACAGAGAGAAGGATAAAGAAATAAAGTGTATGTGAATGCATATGAGGCGTCATCAGAGACGCAATTTAAAAAAAGACTGAAACATTTTTCATAAACAAAGGTAACAAAAATACGACTTTCTCTACAGGTGGTTGTTTACATCGCAGACATTTTAAATAAAATGATTAATGAACCTGTCTTTAAAGTTGTACGTGACAGTCAGACACTAACATTAAAAACTCATAGAGAAAATCAGTGATTTTAGCTCACAGGGACACAGGAGTTGTCGGTCCACTGCTGCCTCGTGTGGTCACTTTGAGTCACTGAAGTAAGTCTGAGCGTGGGATTTTAAATGCCGAATTATGTAAAATAAGACATTTGAACTTAGTGATGGAGGCAGCAGTGGAAATGTCTGATTTTGTCACGTGGGCATTTGACAAACTTTGTTCAGATTGACCTAAGTGACACAAAGTGACCACACGGGGCAGCAGTAGACCAGAAGCTCCTGTGTCCCTGTGAGCTAAAATCACTGATTTTCTCTGTGGGCTTTGGTGTGGGAGAGTGAGTGGATTACAAACTTCAGTTTCCGGGTATCGAGGGCGCGCACACGCACACGCACACGCACACGCACACTGACACACACACACACACACAGTAGAGTCAGTAAAGGAAAAAGAAATCTCAACTATGGAATGAGTTTTTGCCATTTCTTTAAAGTTAAAGTTGAGATAAAGACTCTTGATTCAGTTTCAGCCGCTCCTTACACTGAACTGTCTGAGTTTACTTTGCAGTAATGAGTTTTATTTTGCGATGAAATCAGCGTGCGTGTGTGCAGAGACAGCGAAGGAGCATAAAATGAGAAAACGTGGAAAATGGAGGAAACAAATGAAAAAGATCCAGTGGGAGCAAGTGAAGAAGAAAAAAAAGAAAATTAGCAAATAATAGAGATGAAGCAACGAGGAGAGCAAAGTGAAACAGAGGGAGAGAGAGAGGGAGTTATCAGGATTGTTCTCTCTCTCTCTCTCTCTCTCTGCAGGTGGACACAGTCACCTGCTCGTGAGTCATGTGACTCCTTTGTTTTTAAACGAAAAGATAAAAAAGAGATGTGAAACAAACACATCAGCTTCCAGTTAATCCATGGTTATTTCATGTTTTTGCACTTTTATCAGTCAGATATGGAGCGTTTTATTCTCCGTGATTAGAGATCAATCATGTGTTTGTTTTTCCTGCTACAACTTAACTAAGCTCTGTTTAACACATATGTGTACATGACGTTTGTATGTGCAGGCTTTATTTACATGCTGTCTGTCCGGTCACTCACACACACATCACGAGAGATCAAAGAGATAACGTGTGTGTGTGTGTGTGTGTTCATAAGGACGCCACAGTTCAGAGTCGAGGCTCAGGACATCAATTCATGTTAACTCCCAATTTGTGTCAGAGCAGCAGATGCCGATGCCAGCACTGATCTGTCCGTTAATGTGGGAGAGAGGGAGGGGGAGAGAGAGAGGGAGGGGGAGAGAGAGAGGCACTAGAGGAAACACGCCATAATACCTTCTTATAAACGAGATGAAGAAGGAAAGTGACAGCAACAAGTGGTTTCTTAGCAATGATGGCAAAAAAAAATAGATGGGAGACCAAAAACCTGGTCCTAATGAGGCAGAACCTCATTTCTGAGGAACTGGTTAAAGTTTAGGACTAAGATTAAGGTTAAAGTTAGTGGTTAAGGTTAGTGATGACACTTTGTTTAGTCAATGCAGAGCCCTGAGAAGAATAGTGGCACAAACCTCTGTGTGTGTGTGTGTGTGTGAGTGTGTGTGTGTGTGTGTGTGAGTGATAGAAGTTTAATCACAGTCTGGTTACTGTGGTGGAAACACACACACACACACACACACACACACACACACGTGTAAACCTCCAATAGCTTTGTATGTGTGTGTGAAATGATAATGTGTGTGTGTGTGTGTGTCATCTATGATCACACACACACACAGATGGTGTTTGCTCGTCGTCAGATATCTGCTCGTGTGAGTGAACGCAGCTCGTCGATTGGAGTTTGTTTCTTCGCAGGAACAAAGTGGCAGCGTCACCTCTTGTCGAGACGCCATCGCCGTCGCCAGCTGTCAGCGGCGCCGCAACGCTGGAATTAATCATCACGCCCGGCTAAAGACAAACAACTGCTGCCGACGTGACCGCCGGCACAGCCAACGACCACCGCGCGCCACGCCGTCTGGGAAGTCTTTCAAACACTCACAAAAGTCAATTTCCTCCTGAACAATGTTGGACGACGGACAGCTGCGGGGTTGGACGTGGACAGACATCAGACAGAGGACGTCTTTGATTGAAAAACAAAGGAGGACGACGAAGACTCCACTAGAACTCCCATGATGCTTTTCAGGAGGGAGGAGTCACAGTACTTCTAATCAGTGTTGGGTCGTAACGCCGTTACTTTATTCAGTAACTAATAATGTAACGTTTTTTGTTTCCTTTCCGTGAAGTTTTACAACGCCACACAGTTCCCATAATATTTTAACCATCAATAAAGTTTCATTGAAGTAAAAAACAAAGCACTTGTCGCCCTCTAGCGTCGCACACGTAATCAAACACGCGCCATGAAGAGGACTGGACAGGTCAGGGCGTGGCATGATGGCGAGCGAGCGCGGGAAGAGAAGTTTCTCCTCGTGGAGGTATTCACATTATTTTTCAACTGTAGAGCAGAGGGTAAAACAACATGTCAGTAACTCAAAAATACTTATGTTAAGTTATACACACACATAGATATCATGTATGTCTACATATACATATATATACGTGCAATGCATAATTAGGAGCAATTAAAGATACCATACGTGATTTCATGATATGGAAACATGTTACGTCTATCTGTCTGTCCGTCCACCTTTCTGTCCATCGCTCTCTGTCTCTCTCTCTCTCCACAGCAGCAGCTTCATTTCTTCACTGAGCTAAAACTAATTATCGTCCTCATGTTCTGTATCAGATCAGTGCTGATTAGACTAACGTTACACACACACACACACACAGTGTCACGGTGCTTCTCTCACTCCTGAGCTAAAACTAAAACTGGTTCCACGTGTGTGTCAGGTTGTGTATGTTTGTGTGTGTGTGTATGTGTGTGTGTGTGTGTTACCTGCAGTTGGTTCCACGTGTGTGTCAGGTTGTGTGTGTTAGTGTGTCTGTGTATGTGTGTGTGTGTGTTACATGCAGCTGGTTCCACGTGTGTGTCAGGTTGTGTATGTGTGTGTGTGTGTGTGTGTGTGTGTGTGTTACCTGCAGCTGGTTCCCAGGTTGTGTATTTGTGTATGTGTGTGTGTGTGTGTCAGTTGGTTCTGTCAGGTTGTGTATATAGTGTGTGTGTCTGTGTATGTGTGTGTGTGTGTGTGTGTACCTGCAGTTGGTTCCACGTGTGTGTCAGGTTGTGTATGTTAGTGTGTGTGTCTGTGTGTGTGTGTTACCTGCAGTTGGTTCCACATGTGTGTCAGGTTGTGTATGTTAGTGTGTCTGTGTATGTGTGTGTGTGTGTACCTGCAGTTGGTTCCACGTGTGTGTCAGGTTGTGTGTTAGTGTGTCTGTGTATGTGTGTGTGTGTGTTACATGCAGCTGGTTCCACGTGTGTCAGGTTGTGTATGTGTGTGTGTGTGTGTGTGTGTGTGTGTTACCTGCAGCTGGTTCCACGTGTGTCAGGTTGTGTATGTTAGTGTATGTATGTGTGTGTGTGTGTGTGTGTTACCTGCAGTTGGTTCCACGTGTGTGTCAGGTTGTGTATGTTAGTGTGTGTGTCTGTGTATGTGTGTGTGTGTGTGTTACCTGCAGTTGGTTCCACGTGTGTGTCAGGTTGTGTATGTTAGTGTGTCTGTGTGTGTGTGTGTGTTACCTGCAGTTGGTTCCACGTGTGTGTCAGGTTGTGTATGTTAGTGTGTCTGTGTATGTGTGTGTGTGTGTTACCTGCAGCTGGTTCCGTGTGTGTCAGGTATGTGTGTGTGTGTTACATGCAGTTGGTTCCACGTGTGTGTCAGGTTGTGTATGTTAGTGTGTCTGTGTATGTGTGTGTGTGTGTGTGTGTGTGTTACCTGCAGTTGGTTCCGTGTGTGTCAGGTTGTGTATGTTAGTGTGTCTGTGTATGTGTGTGTGTGTGTTACCTGCAGTTGGTTCCACGTGTGTGTCAGGTTGTGTATGTTGCAGTGGAAGTTTCCCGGCAGCTCGGCTCCGCTCCTCTTCAGGGACTCGGCGCGGCCCAGCAGACTGGTCTTCTTACTCTCCATCATCATCAGCTCAGTGTGGCTGCTCTGGAGACACACGGAGACACACGGAGACACACACACGTCAAACACACAAATCTATGCACTTTACGACTTTTGTGACAGCTGTGCATCCATGAAGGACACGTGAAACATTGTGTTTTTAGTCGGTTATTTCTGTGTGGTCACATGACTCCCCACACTTCTTCCCTCATGAGTTCATTCTCCTCATGTTCTCACGCTGGTGTGGTTTTGTTTTCTAGTTCTTTTTCTTCTAATAACTTCCTGTAACGCTGCCCTCTACAGTCCAGACTTACATTACATCTCAAAAACCTGTAATTCCAGCTCAAAGTTCTTCCACACAGATCAAAGTCGTCCTCATCGTCTTCTTCTTCTGATAATTTCCACTGATGTGATTGCATACGTTTATTTGAAAGTCCACAGGTGTTGAGTTTTTGTTTTGCAGTTTGAAACAGAAGCCGATCTGTTTTCCTTTTTTCTTTTCTCTTTAATCGTTGTTTTTCTTCAGCTCGTCTCATGATGAAATGTTCCGGGTGATGTTTTTCCCGCTCTCGTTCTTCTTTGACCACATTAAACGAGAGGTGAAAGCGTCGCAGTTCCACACACTCTCAGGAATCAAACAGCAGCAGCAGCAGCAGCAGCAGCGTATGCTTGTGTGTGAGTCGTGTGAGGGAAACACAGAGGAGTTCTCCGTTTTAAAGAAACTGTGGAGAAAGAGTATTTTTGTGACTGCATTAATCTTGGTGTAAATTTAAGTCTAAAAGTCATTTAGCGAAAAAGCGCGGGAAATTGGAAGTGGGAGTGGCTAACGAACATGAAAAAAACGCTTTTATCTATTAGGTGATTTTTTTTTTTAATGTTTCACGTACACGTGTTAATCACGTCAGGACAGTCCAAACAGTCAATGAGGACTTTTTCCGTGAGTCCTACAGGAAGATTTTTGATTTGATCTGTTCTATCTTTAACGTCGCTGTGCCTTTAACTCTGTAAAGCACTTGTTTTTAAATGAGCTCGTCACTTCTTAAAGTTGACTTGACCTTTGGGGTCAAACCTTGCAGACCCGACCTGGACTCTTAGACCTGTACGGGTCCAGGTTCCTTGTGTATTCTGTGAATCCCTTCATCTCCCTCCCTCTCCTTTTGTCCTTGTCACTTTATTTACAACTTTCCCTCCATTTTTGTCTCATCCCTTCCCCGTCTTTATTTCCTTTACTGTATCACGCCCCCTCCCCCCGTGTTCCCCCCGCTTAATCCATCCGTCTCTTTCTGTGTCACTTTCCATCTACGTCTTCCTTCTTTTCATCTGTTAGCGTAACTCTCCTCCGACGCCTCCGTCCTCTCTCTCTTTTTTTTGCCTAATTTCCCTCCTCCTCCTCCTCTTTTCTCTTTCTCCTCTTTTCATTTTCTGCATCGATAGCTACTTGATTCTGCTTTTCCCTTGTCGTTTATCATTACCGCCCGCCCCCATTTGAATATTTAAATGTCTCTTCTCTGACTCTGTGTGTGTGTGTGTGTGTGTTTTTGCTGTGCTGTCATCAGAGAGGCGGCAGCCATTTTTCAATGTCGGCGATTCTGATGGAGATGCTATCGCTCGGCGCTTCACGGCCATCCATCCCCTTCACTTAGCTAATAGCCGCGCCGCGAGAACGAGGGATGGACGGCCGGGGGAAAAAAAGAGACGAGTGGAAGGTAAATATGTCGGCGTCGCACTCGTCTAACAGTCAGGAAATTATACGATTTATTCGCTGATGGCAAATATTGATTTAGAGAGGGGACGGGGGGAGGAGGAGGAGGTTGTGTTGTTGTTGTTGTTGTTGTTGTTTGTTTGAAGGATGCCACTGATCCAAAGTCAAAGAAAAGAGGGGGGAGAACAGAAAGATAGACACGCCGATTAAAATGCATGAGATCCCAACTTTCAGATAAGTGCTGAGAGAGGGATCTTAGAGGAGGAGGAGGAGGAGGAGGAGGGGTACATGGATGACTAGCTGTGATGTATTCACGCCTCAAGTCAATCTACATGCAAGGATGGACAGAGACACACAAGCCTGAGGACAGAGAGAGAGACAAAGGCAGGAGGAGGAGGTAAAGGATGGACAGAGGAACTGACGCTCAGACTCAGATCCTGGCGGAATCAAATACAACAGTGACACGAGGCCTCGACACAAACACACAGGCTCCGCCCACTACGACTCAGTCTCACGAAACACCAGGTTACAAGACAGAAGAAGAACAAGGAGAAGAACAAGGAGAAGAACAAGGAGAAGAACAAGGAGAAGAACGAGGAGAAGAACGAGGAGAAGAAAGTTTGAAAAAGAACCTGAATGAAGTTTTGACCTCTCTGGTCTACAGGACCACACGTGGACTCTCAGACCATTACAGGTCCTGGTTTACAGTTCAGATGGATCCCTAAAAACCTCCACGGGTCACATTTGATTTTCATGTCTTTACTTCCTTCACTCATCACTTTCTATTTTTCCTGGTCAGGGTTAACAGGTGTGACCTTTGACCTTCCACTTCTTTGTTGTCCAATCAACGAAAATCAATTTGGACTCATTTTGACTGAAGGTTTGAATCCTCAGTTCAACAAATGTGACGTAAATGAATTGACTATATATATGTATACAATGAAAGCATAAATAATGGAGAATTGACAAAATATGACGATAAATCCTTGTATTTTCATTTTTTCAATCCAAAATTAAAAATAACAAGAAACATTTTGAGATGTTTTCCACACTTTTGACTGAAAATATCTGGAGCGCGTCGCTTGTTTCCGTGAAAGAATGTGAAATACTCGCGTGTCAGACACAAATAAATAAACCTGTACGCAGTCACATCATCGTATAAATCACAGGAGGAGACACAACACGGACGGAAATGCCAGCGCTTTCAAAAAAGAGGAATAAACGCTTGGAAAAACCGATGAGAGGGAAAGAGGGGGAGGGGAGGAGAGAGAGGAGGAGGAGGAGAAAATCAACAAGCAATCACAAGTTTAATTTGGTCTCCATATTAATGAGCACGGAGCTGAAATGTCAGCAAAAATGCACTCATACATGAAAAACATTTAATGCATTTTGAACATTAGTTTTTTTTCCGCTCCCTCGTTCTCGCAGATTCATCTTATCCGACAAATGAGAGAAGTTTGTCGGAGGCTGCGTAACGGAACGATTTTGTCGTCGCGGAAACTAAAGTTGAGGGGAGAGATAAGACGCCATCTTCATCCTCATCATCATTCAACCTTCATCTCCTCTTGTTGTGCTTTTTAATCCCAACACTTCGTTCTTTAAACCGTATTATTCTGACTAAACTACTAATGGCAAAAGACACAATGTAATAAAAATCTGTGTTGGTTTAAGTCTGAAGGTCTTTATCTCACTGTGAGACGGAAACTCAAGTTTGTAAACCACTCACTCTCCCACACCAAAGCCCACAGAGAAAATCAGTGATTTTAGCTCGCAGGGAAACAGCAGCTGCTGGTCTACTGCTGCCTCGTGTGGTCACTCTGTGTCACTGAAACAAGCCTGAGTTTAGGATTTTAAAAGATTAAGAGACAAAATCAGACATTTGAACTGTCGTGATGGAGGCAGCAGTGGATCAACAACTCCTGTGTGTGTGATGTTAAAATCACTGATTTTCTCTGTGGGCTTTGGTGTGGGAGAGTGAGTGGTTTACAAACTTCAGTTTCCTGAGATAACAGTGAGATAAAGACGTGAACGTGGACTTAAACTGAGGGAGATTTTATTATGCAAGTCTTTTGTGAAAGTGGATCAAATCTTCACATCCACTTACATAACCAACACACACACACACACACACACACACACACACACACACACAGGGGAAGAGCGAGAGAGAAAGGAACAGTCTTGTATTCTTGCTTACGTGTGTGTGTGTGTGTGTGTGTGTGTGTCTCCGGCTGAGATGGATGTTCACTCGTTCTGAAAGAGCAGGAAGTTGCTCACTGCGACCCCATTTATACCGATACACACTTCAACCTGTGTGTGTTTGCACTGATGTTTCTATGGCAACACTTTTACATTGCATGTACACGTGTGTATGTGTTTCTATGTAACTTTCAGATGTTCTCGTGTCATACTTTTCTATGTTTCCTGAGTGTTTTCCTTCTGTTTGAGACTCTCTTTCTGTCTGTCTCTCTGTCTGTCTGTCTCTCTCTCTCTCTAAACGAGGCGGCAACAAAAGACCCGGCAACACGTTTTAATTGTTGTCGTGGAAACCAGATGAATGAGTGGTTTTGACTGGCCAGTAGAGACGGATCACTATTCAGCCTCACAGCGAGTCACATGTGTGTGTGTGTGTGTGTGGTCATTAGCACAAAGTAAGATGGTGAAATTTTCGAGAAAGACCAAAAACAAAAAAAAAACAAAAAGAAAAAGAGAAAAGTTTGCGATGGAGTCGCAGGAGCTCTTGGAACGCCGTGTGCCGCTGATGTCAGGTGACCTCTGACCCTCTAAGAACCCTGGGAATATTCTCTCGTGGCATGAGTAAAACAATGAGGGGGAGAAAAAAATGAGCACACACACACACACACACACACTTTATCAAACTGTTGTTTTGCTTTGAGTAAATGTTGTTAGGAAGGAAGGAAGGAGGGAAGGAAGGAGGGAAGACTCACGGTTTATCATGTCTGAGTCTCATGTGTTTGCATTGTGTACATTTCAAACCTTTACAGAGAAGTCACGTGACCTCTGTAGTGTAAGAGAAGAGAGAGAGAGAGATGTGAGGGTCAGGGGGCGAGTGAATGAGTGTGTGTGTGTGTGTGTGTGTGAGTCCATAGGAAGCTGGACTGACTCCCACTATTCACTGTGTGAACAAAGACAGTCTTTTATACAGAGAGAGAATGTGCTTGAATGTATGGATGTGTGTGTGTGTGTGTGTGTCTTTCACTTCCATTCTCATGATTATCAGTGAATTTAAAGATAAATATATCATGTATTTATTACTATAGATAAAGTGTAATATATATATATATTTATACATACATGTATCGAGAGAGAGAGAGATATTAGAGAAAACTTTATTTGGTGTGTTTTAAAATTTAACCGAATGCAGTAGCAAGGTTCCTTGAATGCATCTCACAGCTGCCGTGGACCCCACAAAAGCATTGACAATTATAGGGTTCCATGAATGCATCAGCAGCAGGTGTTTATTTAGAGGACGCTTGTGTGCATTTGCAGAAGTTTTAAAATGTACAAGGTTCCTTGAATGCATCTCCAAGCTGCTCCTTTAAATTATAAACACTGTTAACCTCACGTGACGTTAATCTAACAATATTTGTGTTATTTATTCATTCCGATTTTCAGAGAGTGACAATGAAGACATGAAGTCATAAATACATGAATAAATAAAGTAGCAACAACGCAGGAACTTGTATCGAGAGAAGAAGAACGGGAAGATTCATTTGTTAAGTAAAGCTGGAATTTCTGAATAAACAAAGTCAGAATTCACGTTGTTATTTAACATAGCGGTGGTGGTTTGACTGACACACACACACACACACACACACACACACACACACACACACACACACACACACACACACACTTTTAAAGACAATTCGATCATCATCATTTTTATATGTTTCTTCCTCCTATTCTTTTCTTTGTCTGTTCCACTACTATGACATAAATGTAATGTGTGTGTGTGTGTGTGTGTGTCCAGCCAGAGCGAGTGTGTCGCCTAAATGACAGACAATCTTTATTCTAATGAAGAGGGTGCCAAGGTCAAACAGAGAGTGGGGTGATGAATGGGGAAGACACACACACACACAGAGGAGTGTTCTCCCCTTGAGGTGACATTAAACATTATTCTCACGACAAACACTTAAACAAACGTCAGAGGAAATAAAATCTGTTTGCAGGTAAAACAAAAAAAAAAACTGCAGTGTGTGTACGTGCGTCTTTGTGAGGACATTCTGTCTCACCTTAAAGTGGACATGTAAGGGTTAGGACTTGCTTTAAGGCTAAGTGTTAATCCAGGTTAAAGTGAGATTAATGGTTAGGATTAGGCATTTAGTTGAGAGTGTGTTTTTAATTATTTCTTTATTTTCTTTAATCACTGACAGTCACGTGACTCTCATGTGTGCATGGTGACATCACTGTGAGGGTCGCGGTGGGTGGAGCTTGTCTGAGCGGTTTGTGGCTCGTGTGTGTGTTTACAGTCGACCTTGTGTGACTTTTAGTTTGACGACGCTCAAACACTAAGAACTACTTCCACGTCCTGTGTGAGATTCCCGCTCGTTTCTGAACGTGTTAGTGTCAGGTTTCAGTCATCAGACGGCGTTCCTGGGAAGACGAACGAGGAAGACGAGGAGGGAGTCTCAGGAGAGACGAGGAGATACAGAGAGAGAGAGAGAGGGTGAGAGGGAGAGGGGAAAGTTGGTGAGATGCTGCTGAGTCGTGTCTCTTTGTTCTAAAGCAGATATATCCCCGACTTTATCAAGACTGACAGAACAAACGCACAGGAAACAGCCTCCCACAGGACACATAATCCACACACACACACACACACACAGATCAGAGAAGCAGTGAAACACACACACATAAAAACCAGTGTGCACACACACACACACACACACACATACACTCGGTCATGACAGACAAACACAAACATTTGTGATGACACAGAAAACAAAAACGACATGTGACAATTTCCAACCAGGGATAAGAAGAGAACGAAGAACGAGAGAGAAAAGAGGAGAAAATGGAAAATAGAAACAACAGAAAAGTAAAGGAAAAAGAGAGAAGAAAAAAAACAGGAAAAAGAGGAGAAAATGGAAAATTACTTGAAAAAAGTGAAGAGGAAAGGAAACAAAAGAAGAAAAGAAATAGGAAAAAATCAAAAATCAAATGGAAAAGAAAACAAAAGTGAGAGAAAAAGAAAATGAAAAGAAGTGATGTTTTTATTGTAATCAGGTTTGACATTGGGAATTTTCCGTCATGTTTTGTAAGAAAACAACAAAAGAACATGTTTTGAGGTGTAAGTGCACGCACACACACACACACACACACACAGCAGGTCACTGCCTCTGTGAACTTGTTAAATCATTTATACATCGTGGTTCACTGAGTTTTCATGATCTCACTGAAACAACAGGAGTCACAGAAAATAAAGAACAGAGACCAGAAATAAGACGTTTGTTGTCTGGTGAAGTTTTTCCTTCAGTAAAGACGGAGAAAACACTGTAAATGTCTCATATTTCATCATGACTGAGCTTTACCACCATTAAAGGTGAATCATAACCTTCAGTGTTTGAGAATAACATGTTTCACGACTTTATCTCACTGTGAGACTGACTTCTCCAACAGGAAACTGAAGTTTGTAAACCACTCACTCTCCCACACCAAACCTCATAGAGAACATCAGTGATTTTAGCTGCAGGGACACAGGAGCTGCTGCTCCTCTGCTGCCTCGTGTGGTCACTTTGTGTCACTGAGGTCAATCCGAACAAAGGCCTTCAAACACCAGGCAGCAGTGGATCAACAACTCCTGTGTGTGTGTGTGTGTGATGTTAAAATCACTGATTTTCTCTATGGGCTTTGGTGTGGGAGAGTGAGTTTGAAACTACTTTACTTTCATGACCATTTCTCTCCAGTTGTGAATCTTTTCAACTAAAGTTACAAAATCAGATGAATTCTAATCTGAAATCAGGTGTGTGTGTGTGTGTGTTCAAACAAGAGGAGTGAAATGAAATGCATGATGGGAAACACACACACACACACACGTGGAAACACATGAAGTAAATCACACATAAATAAATAAATATTGTCACCATAACAACTGAGTGAGTGAACACACACACACACACACACACACAGTCCCAGTGGAGCTCAGTTCTCTGCTCGCGTAACAAACAGCGACAAACGACAAAACAGAACATCAGGACGTCTGACCCAGGAAATGTTCTGCACACACACTCATACTTACACACAGTCACACACACACACACACACACACACACACACACAGAGTAACAGAGCAGTGTGAGTCTCTGGAGAGCAGAAACCTGGATCAGATTCTCCTGAGCTGCAGGAAGTTTCTTTTGAAGGATAACGAAGAGATTTTTGCCGTTTCCAAGTGTTTTTTTTTCACTCTCTCTTTCTTACGTTTAGCGAGTGATTTTTTTTTTAACTCTCTCTTCCTCAGATTCACATCCTCTCTCTCCTGCTGTCTCAGAGAGATATCTATCTATCTATTTATCTATAGATATATATATATATATATGTATATATATATACACACGTTTAAACGACTCTAAACGCTGCAGTGTAAATGCCAAGCCTGTATGTGGCGCTGTAACACGAGATTCACACGGAATCTGCTGTATATTTGTTTCCTTTTTCTAACAATAAATGATAATTCCATGTTTGAAAAAACAGAGACATTTCTGCAAAAACACGAGAACTGAGCGAGAACTGAAGACCAGTCATTTTATTTTTACTAAGTCATAAATGTAATGATATTTGATGAAATGTCATTATATGAAGATCATGATAGTATCGAGGTTTTTGTTGTTCTTCCAACTTTATTTTGAAAATCTCCAGCGATCAAGTGGTTTTTTTTTTTCTTTCTTTCTGTTTTTTACTGGTTGTTTAAAAGTGATCACATGATACCTGTCAATCATTTTAAATCTGTGTGTAGAAATCCCTTCATGCTGCGTTCGAGGCCTGGGTAAAAACATGGGACATTTCACTTCTGCTGAATTTGTGGCTGTTTTTTTTCTTTGTCTTCATTTTCCTCCCGTTTCACTTCTTACATCCCAACATTCCTGCCGCCCTCTCCTCTCCAAATCCGTCTTGTCTTTCATTTCTCATCCCTTCCTTCTTTCTTCCTCTCCTCCAGGTTCGAGTGTAGAAAATCGAGCTGAAAGTTGCTCAGCTGTTTCCAGAGAAAACAGCGTTTGCTGCAACAAATTACTTTCCTTCTTTTCTTCCAATCATTTTTTTCTTCCTCTTCCTTATTTCTCTCTCTCTGGATGGAGGGAGGGAGGGAGGAGGGAGGGAGGATGGAAGCGTTAACAGCACAGCGAGGATTGCAGCAACAATTACATGTGAAATTAGCCTCGCCTCATAGCCTGCAGTGTAATTCCAGCCTTCTGAGGCGTGGCACAGTCATCTGTCTCTAATTAAAGATTCTCTCTCTCCCTCGTTCTCTTTTTTCGGGTTAATATTCATCTCCATTGACTCTCTCTCCCTCTCCCTCTCTTTTTGGGGGTGTGCGTTTAAAACCTAATTCAGCAGAGGTCATGGGTTTTAACAGGTTAAACAAATGATTTCCTTTTATTTTTTTCACGTCTTCCTGTGAAATCTCTGCTTCATCTCTGTGTCTTTTATTTTCTCACGTTTCTATTTGCATCTACTTTTTTCTCATATTTGTCAGATATTATTTTCTGCTGCTCATAAAGTTTAGTTGTTTTTTTTTTAATTTTTCATGTCATATTTTATAAAAAAAAATAAAAAAAGTTTCTTCTTTCCTCAGGCCAAAATCCAGACTGCTGCCTACTTAACATAAATATTATTTAAAAACACAATCTTTATTATTTACTCTATTTGATTTAATAAGATTTGGTTCAAATGTGTGTGTTTTTACACTCAAAGCTCACGTGCCGCACTTCTGCAGCAGCACTTGAATGCAGCATGTGCTGAGAAACGGAGAATATTTTATTCAATTATAAACTAAGGTTGTTTTTAATATCACATACGTTTTAAGAGCTGTGTTTTATTTTGAAAATCTGCGGCGTAAAAGGTTGCATTGAGCTGAATAACGTGCATTTGTGACATTCATGTACACATTTTTTAAATCTTATTCCGAGTTAACCTCGCTGGTCTGCATCGCTTCACTCACAGAAATGAAAGTGAGAATTCACGTGAGGACAGTGAAGGCATCATGAGGAGAAGAAGGAGAGAGGTTTTTCAGTCAGAGCTCAGAGGATCGACGACTTAAGCCGTCGGTGTGTTTCTCAGGCATGACTCTCTGCTGGAGTATAACCCTCACTCACTCACTCACTCACTCACTCACTGTGTGTGTGTGTGTGTGTGTGTGTGTCTCACTGTTGCCCTCAGGGTTTAAGCTGCAGAGGCTGAGAGTCGACTGTATGTTGTTTTTCATTTCTCTCTGTTTCCACCTCGTGTCTCTGTGCACTGATCTTCTCCACATCAGTCATTTTAACTTAAAGGGATAATTCGGGGTTTATTGTGAAGCGCGATTGTTGATATATTAATCAGTGCTGTGAGCGCCCCCTCTGTGCAGCTTAAGTCCACACAATATGTTAAGAATAATACGTTCACGTCTTTGTCTCACTGTGAGACAGACTTTTCCAACGGGAAACTGAAGTCTGTAAACCACTCACTCTCCCACACCAAAGCCCATAGAGAAAATCAGTGATTTTAGCTCTCGGGGACACAGGAGCTGCTGGTCTGCTGCTGCCTCGTGTGGTCACTTTGTGTCACTGAGGTCAAATGCCGAAGTGACAAAATAAGACCTGTGAACTTAGTGATGGAGGCAGCAGTGGATCAACAACTCCTGTGTGCTGTGACGTTAAAATCACTGATTTTCTCTACGGCAGGGGTCTCAAACTCAAATGACCTGAGGGCCACTGACTGTCTCGTCTGGTCAGTCGGGGGCCAGTCAAGTAAAAAGCCCAAGTTTTTTGGGAAAAGCAACAGTTGCGGTGGACGCTATGAGCTCAAAATGACATATCAATATGCCGTATTAATTCCTTTTTTCATATGTACTCTTGCCTCGTGTGAGCTTTTCTGTCTTTTATCCATTATTCTGTACAGCACTTTGATCCACTGTGTTTGTTTTATAGTGCTTTACAAATAAAGTTGGATTGGATCATTTCAAAATACAAGTGCTTGTTTTAATATGCAACAATAAAAAAACATATTTATGATGCAAAATGAATCTATTCATTTAAAAATAAAAACATATAGATATGACTTGTTACAACTTGATATTGTTTGGAGGGCCGCATGAGGTCTCAAACATGTGGCCCCCGAGACCCCTGCTCTATGGGGTTTGGTGTGGGAGCGTGAGTGGTTTACACAAAACAAAGTAAACTATCAGTGTGTCTGCACTGAACCACTGACTGACTCTACTTTAATGTATTTTGGACAAAAAAAAGTATCAGTGTGTTTTAGATGTGAAGTAAATTAATAAACATATCCTCATTATGTTAATAGAAATGAATCTGCTTGTAATTATGTTTCCTTCAGAACATATTTGTTGTTGCAAATTAGTCAAATAGAAACCTAATTTATCAGGTTCATAGGGTTAAACTGGTTTATTTGATGAAATAAAGTTGTCTTCCGTGTGTGTGTGTGTGTGTGTGTGATTGTGTTAATCAGTTCAATGTCTGTCCTTCTGGTTTGGACTATAGATAACCAGACGACCACTGAAAACACAGTGTATGTGTGTGTGTGTGTGTGTGTGTGTGTGTGTGTGTGTGTGTGTGTGTGTGTGTGTGTGTGTAGCTTTAGACAGAGCTCCTCTGTCGCTCCAACACTGATTGGTTTTGGAACACAGTTAATGAGCAGGTGTGTGTGTGTGTGTGTGTGTGTGTGTAGCCCAGCATTCCATCAGAACACCATGGGCTATTTGAAATGAGAATTTAGCAACAGAGAGAGCTACACACACACACACACACACACACTCCTGATAGCCACTGTAATTAGTTGGACTCGACTGGAACTCGCCACAGGGAGAGAGTGAGCAAGCGAGTGGGAGTGAGAGAGGAAGACGCTTCAGTGTGTGTGTGTGTGTGATGACTTAATGCAGGGAAATTTCAAATTTTTCAAATCAAACCTTGGAAAGAAACTTTGATTGACTTGAAACCACAGAGGTAAAAAAACACATGTCGCTAAGTAACAATCAGCTGATCTGGAGCTGTGTCATGTGACCACGTGTTGACGTCCACTGACTTCACCGTCCCTCCAGGACTAACAATCTGACATTAACGTACACTTTTTTATAATCTGATTTAAGTAAAAGTCTTAAGGTTTATGACATTCACTGGACTTAAGTCTCACTTATGAAATAGAATCTAATCTCTACTTTTACAAGTAACAGCATTAAAAATGGGAGGAGTTAGGATTGAGCAATGGTGGGTTGATGGTAGGGCCAGGTGTTTTTCTACTGGTGGGGTTAGGGTTCAATTCCTGGCTCTGCTCATCTATGTGTGTGAATGTGACTGAGTAAGTGAGTTGTCTTTCAACTGGAAGGTTGTGAGTTCCATTCCTGGCTCTGTGTCCTTGAGCAAAGACATCGAACCCCATGTTGCAGCGTGTGAATGGGTGAAAATTGTAGCTCATCAAGATCATAAAAGCTCTATATAAATACAGACCATAATACCAACTCTTGAAAATGTAGTGGAGTAAAAGTAAAAGCTGATAGAATTATAAATAACAAAGTAAAGCACAGATATGTGAATGTTGTACTTGAGTACAGTAACAAAGTATTTGTACTTTGTTTCATTACAACACTGGGATTAAATAAACAAAGAGCATGATGATGATGATGATGATGATGAAGACGTTTTAAATGTCACTGATTAACATACAGATTCATTCTGATCAATACTTTACAAACTCACAGTCTCTTCACTCTCTTGTTTTCCTCCACTGTGATTTCTCCTCCCGTGGCTGTTTTTGTTTTTGTCATTTAAAGTTTCACTGAAAACAAATTATTTCTTTACGATAAAAAAAAGAAAGAAAGAAAATTCAAATATGTATGAGCGTCTACTCACTGTATAACGTCCAGACTTAAACACATCCCTGTTTATGTGAGTGTGTGTGTGTGTGTGTTTATCCGCCTGCCTGTCAGTCATAATATTACCACGGTCAGTGAATGCACCACCACCTCCTCTGGGACTCCAGGGGTCAGAACCTTGATCATCTATTGGCTGAACTACAGGAGCCTTGACGTGTGATTGGTTGACAGCAGCTACAAGGTCTGAGGCTTGTTACACGTCCCTGTGGACGGACACACACACACACACACACACACACACACACACACACACACACTCGCTCCTCATTTAAACGAGGGATTCCCAAACTTTTCAGCCTCCAAATATCAGAGGAAGACACTCAGAACTCCCGTTTTCTCAGAGCAACAAAACGTTCCCACGACATTCAGTAGGAAATCCCAGGAATTTTCCTCAAACTTTGAACATTTTTAGAGAGTAAAAACAAGAAGATCTGTGTGTGCGTGTGTGTGTGTGTGTGTGTGTCAGAGGTTGACAAATGTCGTCCATTTACATCAGAGGTTGGAGGTCGGAACTGAGAGAGTCCTGACACGTGTCATTAGGAGCCCAAAGAAGAACAACAAGAACAAGATGAAGAATAAGGACAAGAACAATAAGAACGAGAAGAAAAAAAGAAGAGATTGGTTGGCACTGTCTTCATGTGGACACTTGGACCAAAAATGTCTCCTCACTGTTGCTCCGCCTCCATTTGTCACATTCCTGTTGTTCACAGTGAACTCAAAACTTCGTCAAATCCACACACACTCACACACACAGATTAAAACATGTAAATAAACGAGTGGACAGGAGAGGAGCGTGTGGTTGGTTACCATGGAGACGGCTGAAACCTGAGACACAACTATCAAAAGATATCGAGCGACCGGGGCTTCAAATGATGCCGTGAATGCAGCGCAGCAACACTCTGACTTCACGCACGCACGCACGTGTACACACACACACACACACACACACACACACACGCACACACACACACACACATATCCATATCAACACACACACACACACACCCTCCTCTCATCTCTCCTCCCTGGTTTCCAGGGTTGATAAGTGCCTCCGTCTAACAACACAATAAACAGTAGAGGCTCGGCTGCCAAACACAAACAACTGTCAGGCCAGCTTTCCTTTTCCGGAGGACACACACACACACACACACACACACACACACGTTCCAAAAAGAACAACTTTTGTTGGGCCCTGGCGTTGCTATGGTTACAGAGTCGAGTCCCCTCGGCATGTCAGTGGAGCACAGTGAGGTTCTTTAACGCTCACATGGAGGGACATGAACACGATAAATCAACAATTTTAACATTTTAACACAGAGTGCACCAGCACACACTGAAAGTTACATATTCAACCTTTAATTCTGATTAACGTCACAGAACGGTGTGTGTGCGTGTGTGTAGATTATATTCTATACATTTTTGAATGTAAAAATAAAGATAAAGTGATTCAGCAGCATCTGTTAAGTTTGTAAAAAACTAAAATATGTAAAGTTACATAAATAAGTCACACTCGGCTCATCAGTGAACAAAAATTGGTCAAATTTGTTTACAAAAATCAGATTGTGATCAGATTGACCTCAAAATTCTTTGCTCCATTTTTACAAAAACTAAATATTTTGTTTGACTGATTTTCTTTTACATTTTAGACCAGTGGATAAAATACTGTATAACAGTTTAATAATGAGAAAGATGGGTCAAATTAAATACAACAATTACAAAATGAATGAAAGAATAAAGACAAAGTGATTCAGCAACATTTCTAAAAAGCAGAAGTGTGTAAAGTTACATAAATAACTAATCACTCCGCTCATCAGTTTACAAAAATTGACCAATGAAAAGCTGAAAAAGGTTCCTTTGTTCCTTTTACGACAACAAAGCTAAACATTTTCCAGCATTTTCTGACTCATGGATTTGCTGCTGTGTCTGTTTTTATGACCATGTGTCATTTACATGCAGTATGTTCAGATTTTAGGTCTTTATTTATACACATACACATGTTCTTTCCTCTCTCACACATATATATGTTTATATAAAGAGATGTTTTGATTGATTGATAAAACAATACCTGAAGTTGGCGCCTAAGTAAAGAGTGTTTTTCCAAAGTGGTTTCACATGCATGTATATACAGTATACTGTGTGTATATATATATATATATATATATATATATATATATATGGTGAGAATAGTGTGTGTGTGTGTGTGTGTGTACACAGGCCTGCAGCCATGTCTGAGTGAGAGAAACAGTGTGAGAGAGAGAGAGAGCGACCTTGGCAGAGGCAAGGAGACGCCGTCGAGCTGCACATCAATATTTTAACAGGAGAGTTGACACATCAAAAAAAAGAAAAAGACAGAAAGACAGAGAGACAGAGACAGAGAGAGAGAGAGAGACAGAGAGAGAGAGAGAGAGAGAGGGGAATGGCCAGTGATTCCAGCGTCATCTAAAATTCATGTGCGCATCATCACCATCATGAATATTCATACAGAGATGAATATTTAAGTGAAACTCCTATGGAGAAATTAGGTTCATCTTTACACTTATCAATAATTCGCAGGCCAGGTGAGTGTCATCAGCTGCTGAATTAATCATGTCTGCACACACACACACACACACTCTCACTGTGACCCTCACACATAAACACATGAACTAAACTTCTTTTTTTTTTTACTTCTTGAGCTTCATTTGATTGAGACAGTAGAGTGAAAACACACACACACACACACACACACACAAAGAAAGAAAAACTTCAGAAAAGAGACAGACACAACACAAACAACACAGAGCTCCGTGTGTGTGTGTGTGTGTGTGTGTTGCTCCGCAGCAGTGCCTGCTGGGTAAGCACAGACTGAGTCGTCAGCAGAGCAACTGTATGAATACATTTATGTTTTGCTCCGGTTAGTTTAAGGTTATGTTAGGTGTGTGTTTACACGTGTAGTCGCCGCAGAGTTTAAAACACAACATGGCTCTTTTCACAGGAGGTCATACACACAACATAGTCTATATGAAGAAAATACTATTTAGTATTTAAAAGCATATGATGACGAAAACAAGGCAATGGGACAGAAAGTATAAAGAGTTTTGAATGCTTTGTGGTGAGAGAAGGCCAAAACCTGGTCCACATGAGGCAGAACCTCATTTCTGATGAACTGCTTAAAGTTTAGGACTAAGATTTGAATTGTGGTTAAGGTTAAAGTTAAGGTTAAGGTTAGTGATGAGCCTTTGGTTTAGACCGTTTAAATGAATGGATGTCAATGCAGAGTCCTGAGTGAAGGACAGATGAGGATGACTCAGATCTCTCATCGTAACACACACGCTGTTCCTCTGTCTGACTCATTTGACTGCAGTGAAGTCATCAAACACACACACACACACACACACACACGCACACACGAGCACACACACGCACACGCACACACCTCTATGATATGGTTATGAGGGAGTGTCGCTCATGTAATCCCATTCTCCTTGGTGAGGATGTGTGTGTGTGTGTGGGAGGAGACAGACTCACTGATGGATGAATGAATGAATGAATATGCAGGAGCATCATTTACTGCCAGCTGTTTCTGTGTTTTGTTGTTAATTCAGACAGGCCCTGACGTGTGTGCGTGTATGAACATGTAGCACACACATACATTTGTCAGACTGGGTTAAAAACAAACTATTTAAACCTGCATTGTGTTTAACAAAAACACTCGAAAATGAGTAGAGTTTACAGTGTGGTGTGAGAAGTCATCTCAAAGGTCATCTTACCTTGAACAGGTGATGTCTCTGCTCCTCTGACATCATCAGCTGGTGACTGTCCACCACCATGGCGTCCATGTCCATCAGCCAATCCCAGAGCTCCTGGTACTCGACCTCAAAGTCCTGCAGACTGAAGGCACAGAGAGAGAGAGGGAGAGAGAGATTTTATTTTTCATATCTTCAGTTTCCTCTGACGTTTCTGGTCGTATGGTTTATTTCTGCGGCAGTGAGGACTTAAATGACTTGAACTTGAAGTGAGAGAGAGACACAGAGATAAAGGCAGACTCAGAGACAGAGAGAGAGTAGTTTGTTTTCTGTGTCTGTGGAGACACATAGTGACTCGTTATACGTCACGACTGACGGAGGAAAGGTACACGAGTCAAAGGAAGACAGTGGTGAACTCAAGGGTTAAGGATCTGACCCCGGTTCTCTGAAACACGAGCCAGGTGAATGATGAATGAAAACTTTAGGTTAAGGATCTGACCCCGGTTCTCTGAAACATGAGCCAGGTGAATGATGAACGAAAACTTTAGGTTAAGGATCTGACCCCGGTTCTCTGAAACACGAGCCAGGTGAATGATGAATGAAAACTTTAGGTTAAGGATCTGACCCCGGTTCTCTGAAACATGAGCCAGGTGAATGATGAACGAAAACTTTAGGTTAAGGATCTGACCCCGGTTCTCTGAAACATGATTTGATGTGACAGAAGTTACAGACTGGAGCTTTAATTGTCTTAATATTTAGCAGTTTTTTTCCCATTTTTTTAAACTTTCATTATTTTATCATTTAACTTCCTGTTTGGTTTCTCTCTCTCTCTCCTCCTCCTCCTCCTCTTCGTCGCCGACACAGATCACATCAAATATTTATGCAGCAGGAAAAGCGGCCGATTGCTCAAACACACACATTACTGTCAGCCGTTTTGTTAAGGTGTGTGTGTGTGTGTTTATTATTTATATATGCGGTGGTTCGGGGTCTCGGCGGGGATCGCCAACATGTTTCTCAACATTAGCGGTGAAATTGCTTGGAATTCTCCGGTCGCCAACGACGACAGTTTGACAGCTCTGTCAGGGCTGCGCAGCGTTTCCACGACGATTCACTTACACACACACACACACACACACAATGCCATTCCCTGAAAACACAAAACAACAAACAGCGACTGATAATAACACGGTTACCCAGAATGCAATGCCCACCCACGTTAAACAGTGAACACACACACACAAAGGAGGCGTCAGAGGGAACAAAGTCAACTATGAATGAAATTACACACACAAGAAAACAGAGCAATAAACACTTTGATTCACACTGAAATGCAACAAAAATGTTAATTCAAAAAGTCTATTTGACCTCATCTGACCTCCACCTGGAAACATGTATACATATATATATATGTATGTTTACTCTTAAGAGGTAAAAGGAGAAAAAGTGGCCTCAGTTTTATAAAAAGTTTTCACTCTTAGACGTTTGAGTTTTCATAAAATATTCTCCAATAATATTACATTTGCAATTCTTTCACCACTTTCCAAACGTATCATCATTACTGTACATATATATATAAGCTGAGATAAGAAACATGCATTACCAAAATAAAATGACAATATAATTTAGACTATTAAAAACCAGTTAAAATAGAATGTACATTATAGACAGTTTGTAGGATATACACAGTATGGACTTGATGTTTACAGTATACATATGTGTAAGAGCTAAATGAGGAGCCTGGTTATGTGTGTGTGTGTTGCAGGGAGGAACCACCTGTGATACATACAGTAGATATATTCTCTACAGTATTTTATGGTTTTATTGTTTGTTGTTTTAGGTCTTTAAGGGAGAATTTTTCAATGTTTTACTGATTTGATTCATCTCTGACGTACAGCACTTTGTTTCTGTTGCTGTTGTTTTTAAAGTGCTTTATAAATAAAGTTGGATTGTATGCTTTGATCAAATGACCACACTTTTTTTTTGACCTCACCTGACCTCCACCTGGAAACATGTCTTTATTCTCAAAGCAAAACAAAGAAAAAGTGGCCATATTTTTTGAAAGTTTTCCCTCTTGGACGTTGTCATTTTCATAAATTATTATCAGGAGATAGAAAACAAACTTGCCTGGTCTTAAACAGCAAAGGTAAGAGAGCATGTGTGCTTGTTTTTCCTGTTACTCTGTGGCTGTGCTTAAGTGATAAAACTGTGACTGTTGTTGCCATGACGACGCTGACATTTACCAACGTTGACACTGTTAAACGGTGTCTTCTGCACCTGCTGGTGTATTGGTGTGTTTGGTTTTCAGTGGAGTTTCTGAGCGTGGTTCCCTGAGTCTGTGTCTGTTATTAAAGTTAGACGAGGCTTCACGTCAGGGAACAGGTTCAAGATTTAATTTAATCAAAAAGTCTTGTTTTAAACCAGGACCACACACTCTCACACTCCTCGCAGAAACTCACGTGAATAAACGTGACTACAAAATATGAATATATATGAACATGAACTCTCTCTCTCTGTATCTCCTCCACTGTCACTGATGAAATCAACACTAAACAGAAGAGGAGGAGGAGGAGGAGGAGGAGGAGGCAGTAAGCGCAGCTTCCTTCCCCTGAGGCGTCGCTCCTCGTTACGCGGCCTTTTACTGACTCAGACAGATGAAGGAGATACAACAGTGGCTCAGATTGTTTTCTCTTGTCGTCGTTCTCTCCTCCTCCTCCTCCTCCTCCTCCATCTCACTCTCACACCAACGTTAACTCAACACTTTGTAAAACACGCTTCTCTCTCTCTCTCTCTACCGACGCGCGGTGGTGCAGCGCTGCAGGGCCGGGACGCTGAGCGCTGCGAGGGTCTGTTTTGAAGTGTCAGCTCGTGTTTGTGTGACGCGGCGCTGATGGAGCGCGTGGGAGTGTCACGCCGTTAAACCACACCAGGAAACTCAAACCACATCAGTCTGTCATTCACTTTCACTGTCTGTTCATCAACCACAGAGGAGAGGAGGCCACAGAGGAGAGGGAGAGAGGGAGGCGACAGAGGGAGGCAGCCACAGAGGGAGAGGAGGCAGAGAGAGGAGGCGACAGAGGAGGCAGCCAGAGGGAGAGGAGGCCACAGAGGAGAGGAGGTCACAGAGGAGGCCATAGAGGAGAGGAGGCAGCAGAGGAGACGACAGAGTAGGAGGCCACAGAGGAGTAATTTGTGTAAATACTCATTCATCCAAACTTTACTTTATCTAAATACTCATTCATTCACATTCATCTAAACACTCATTCATTCATTGAAATACTCACACTTTCACATCCACATTCATCTGAATACTCACTCATTCATCTAAACACTCACGCACTGATTGACTGACTGACTCACTCACTCACTCACTCACTCACTCCATGCAGGTGTTGAATCACTCATGAATAAAAACTCAGTAGTAGTTTGTTATTCATTCCTTCATCTGTCCACACAGGTAGTCATTTATCTAACTGCTGTTCACCCATTCATCATCATCATCAAGACATTCATTCACTAACTCACACACTCATTCAGTCATCAGTTGTTTTTTTATGAGTAAAATCATGATTTCTTACTTTGCCTCACTCACTCACTGAATGAATGAATGAATGAATGAATAAATGAATGAATGATTCTTTTAAATACACTTCAGGAGCCTGTAAATGTCACAGTTTAAGATTTAAATGTTCTTTTATTTACTTTTTCATTGACACACACTTTTGAATGAGTGAATATTCAAAGATAAATGAACAAAAATCTTTTAATGTTCATTTAAAATGAAATCTTTTTTAAAAAAACATTCAGTCTGACCTTCATTTTCTTTACAACCGAACCAAAACATGTGAGATTTACTTCATACCAAAGTCATCACACACACCACTGCACCACACACACACTACTGCGCCCCACACACACACACACACACACGCACAAACCACTGCACCACACACACACGCACAAACCACTGCACCACACACACACACACACAAACTACTGCACCACACACACACGCAGCTAATACATGAATAAACAATTAGTATCCGATGCGTCCGAAGCAAATTACTGAAACATAAGAAACATAAGACTGCAGCCACAGGAGAACACACACATTTACATATGTGTGTGTGTGTGTTTTCTCTCTGTAAATGTAAACAACTTCTATTTCTTTTGTCCAAATCAAATAGAGCATGGTGTGTGTGTGTGTGTGTGTGTGTGTGTGTGTGTGTGTGTACTTGTACATAAATCTTTGTGAGGACCAAATAAACAAACTGAATAAACCACACAAAGTGGGGACATTTTGTTATTTTGTCCTCAGGCTCAGTCTCCACTTAAAATGGCTGTTTATATGTTAAGACTCAGTTTAAGGGTTTAAGTTAAGGGCAAGTGTCCTCACAATGGCTGCTGTATGGGAATGTGTGTGCGTGTGTGTCTCCTTCATGAAAGTCACAGTGATGACACGCTGACAACTTCCATAAACTCTGAACAAACACAACACACTCCAGACTCGCAGTGACCAATTTAACATTCATTTGCATACACACGACTTGGTGTGTGTGTGTGTGTCCTGTGTGTGTGTGATAACCACAGAAGGAGGCTCCTCAAAGCTGAGGATGAAACACCAAAAAGGCAGCGTGACCAAAGACGCTGCTCGCCGACCACACCGCATTACTGCTGGTGACACACACACACACACACACACACAGTGTGATAGCCTGTGTCTCGTTCCTTTCCTGCTTCGTTCTCTTCTTTCCTGACAGAGAATATAATCACAGTGTTTCTGCTGTTGTGCTTTTGGATTACCATCCTTTTTTTATTTTCTTCATAATTCTGAAAACAAACGCAGACTTTTTCTAAAACTGTAGCTTCTGATAATTATTAGTCTACATTTTCTCTGTCATACTGCAAACAAAACTGTAAAGCTTTGTCGGTAAGTCATGTCATGTTTGGTCATCCATCATGGTGACAATAATAACCTGACGTTTAATCCAAAATCATGTTTGGCTGTTTCAATCCGTGTGAGGGATTATATTCATCACACTCAGATTTAGACTACGACATCTTTAAGAACATGTTTCACGTCTTTATCTCACTGTGAGACAGACGTTTGTAAACCGCTCACTCTCACACACCAAAGAGCCCATAGAGAAAACCAGTGATTTTAGCTCGCGGGGACACAGGAGCTGCTGGTCCTCTGCTGCCTCGTGTGGTCACTTTGTGTCACTGACGTACAGCTGAATGGAGGATTTTAAATGCTGAATTGACAAAATCAGACATTTGAACTTAGTGATGGAGGCAGCAGTGTGTGTGTGTGTGTGATGTTAAAATCACTGATTTTCTCTATGGGCTTTGGTGTGAGAGAGTGAGTGGTTTACAAACTTCACGTTCCTGTAGGAAAAGTCATGAGCATATTGTGAAGACATTCTTTAACTTGTTAAATCAGATGTCTGGGTCTCCAGACCACATTTGGGTCCAGATCCCGGGTTTTAAATGATGAAAAGGTCCAGGTCAGGTTCATGAAGGTTCACAGTGGTCCAGGACATCTAGATCGCCCCCTGGTGGCTGGTCATATAACCTGCACCCTCCATGTGAGTGAGGAGTATTTACCTGTTGTTGTTCCTGGGCAGCTGGCTATACTGCCTCCTGCTGGTGGCTGACGGGTAACGCAGCGTGCTCAGTTTGACGACCATCTGCTCCAGCGCGGCTCTCTGGGCTTCATGCTGACTGGACATCAACTCGGCCTGGAATTTAAAAAAAAAAAGACATGGGATTTAATCACATGACTTCCAACTGTTGGAGGGTGGCTCAGTAGTGGTGGAACGGGTTGTGGGTTCAAATCCTGCCTCAGCATCTCCGATGTGTCCCGTCTCACAAATCTCATCTGAAACCACAGATGAAAGCATCACTGTGTGTTCTTGTATTTGTTGCCTCTTTAGGACATTTTTCATAAACACTGACCTTGTCAGGACCAGTCGTCCTCATGGAGGCGAAAAGTGATGAGTGAATGGGCGTCTTAAAATTTGATTGGAAACTGGACACGGAAAAGAGGGAGGAGCTAATATCAGAGCTGAAAATGTACCAACTTTCCTAAAATGTCTCAAATTTTCTCAAACGTCTCCACTTTTCTGATGATTTTCTAACCATTAACTGGTTTTGGTTAAGGTTAGTGATGAGACTTTGTTGAGTCTGTTCAAATGAATAAAAGTCAGTTCAGAGTCCTGAGAAGAATAGCTGCACAAACCTGTGTGTGTGTGTGTGTGTGTGTGTGTGACAGAGAGAGAGTGATATATATAGAGAGAGATCATCGTTGTGTGAGTGTGATTAGTTGTTTATCGGCGCTGAATGAGGTTCGGCCGTGGCGCGTTTTGACGGACGTGCCCTTTAAAGCCCAGGAGCGGCCAACAAGCCACTAGAAACACACACTTCAGGCTTATCCTGCACTCTCATCTCAGCTCACACACACACACACACCTGCATATCCATATGTACATGTATGTGCATACAAATGTATGTTCACAACACATCACGCTACCATAAATTAGCCACACACATACACATTTAGCTTTCCTCAAATGATCACACACACACACACACACACACACCTATGTCAGATCCAGACACAATCACACAGAAGCACTCAGCGCCGCTCACATGTAATTGCATACAAACCATATGGAGATGAGGCTTCAATTGAACCAATGAAGGCAGAGTGAGTGTGTGTACAAACACACATACACACACATACACACACACACACACACACACACACATATGGCCGCCCCCGGTTTCTCTCCCTCGTTCCGCAACAATCTGAATAAAGCGTGCCGGCGTCGCGGTCGCCATCCGAGCTACTTAGCGGACTCGGCGGAAAGATCTAGAAAGGTCATCCAATCTGTGTACGGCAGAGTCGCTCAATCAGAGAACTAATAAACAAACCGGCAATACACAATCAACAGCTCCGCGTGTGTGTGTGTGTGTGTGTGTCGCAGAGACGCAGCAGAAGCTCTCAGAGAAAATGTTTCTCACTTTGTCGTAATCTCTCTCCACTTTCATTCATCTCTGCTCCTCTGTGTGTGTGTGTGTGTGTGTGTGTGTGTGTGTTGTGTTTGCTGCCTGGTTAGTTTGACAGTGAGTCAGTAAATCAGTCAAGTTGTTCATCAGATGGTTACAGTTGTGTTTCTTCTCTTTACAAAAGTTGCTCATCAAAACAGCGGAGAGAAAAACTCTGGATCCGTTTTTAACCATAAAATATACATATGTGGATTATAAACAGGCAGTCTTCACATAAAGTACCTTAAAGGCAAGTATGTGACCAGAAAATTTAGTAGAAGTTGAAGTAAGTATCACTTGATATAAAATATATTATGATATAAAATGTATTTAAGTTCTGGAGGTAAAAGTAAAAGTATTGTGGGTTCAATTCCCGGCTCTGCTCGTCTACAATTGAGCCCATGTTGCAGCATGTGAGTGCGTGTGAAAGATGTGTGAATGTGTGAAAACTGCTCAGATGAACAGAGTGACAGGCTGAGTGTCCTCATGTGGTCATTCACATGTACGTCTGTAACGTCTGTAAAAGCTGAATGCAGTGGTTCCAGTCTGTTAACAGAAACTATCAATCAATAACAATCTGACTCATTTGATGAATATGAAGACGCTGGAGCCTCTGACACACACACACACACACACACACACACACACACACACACACACACACACACATACACACACACACACACACACACACGTGTCGGGAATCAAGACACATTTTTACAGCAGTGGAAAAAAAACATGTGTGCTTGCTCAACACACACATACATGGGTGTAAACATGAATGAACACACACACACACATACACCTCAAGGGAGATGTTCTTGTGAGGGTTTCCAGGGATGCTGGGTAAATTGGCCCTGACATGTAAGCAACAAGCCCCGAAATGACTTGATTCAGCACATTGTACACACACACGCGCACCCACCCACACACACACACACACACACAGACACCTACACACACACGCATGCACACACAGAGGTTGTTTTGTACTGCTTATGTGCATTTATGTTTGTTTAAATACTACGTGTGTGTGTGTGTGTGTGTGTGTGTGTGTGTGCGTGTGCTTGCACGCTTATATTAGTGTGTCTGATCGTGTACATGTGTGTTTGATTCCCAGGGTTTTCCCAAGGCTATAACTGCCAATCAAACAGCAGAGTCGGGACTGAGAGTGGAGCAGCAGCAGCAATAGTAACAGTAGCAGCAGCAGCAGCAGCAGCAGCAGCAGCAGCAGCAGCATCAGTAACAGCAGCAGCAGCAAACACTAAAACTCTACCTGATCACTCGATAGACGACTCAATCAACTAATCACAACTGTATCAGTTTCAGAACCACAAACAGAGTCTGTCGCCTGTGGAGTGAGGAGTCACTTCTCCTGCCCTTGGAGAGTCTGGTGACTTCTGAAAGTTCTTCACTTTCATATTCAATATAAAACATGTTTAATAAGCTGGAGAATCACAGAAAACACTCCACACTCACACTCTTTTAGTAATCAGTTAATAATTGATGAGTTGATTATGAGCAGTTTTTGCTTTTAAAACAAAAAACGTTAATGAGGCGATAAAAGAAAGAAAGAAAGAAAAAAGGACTATTGTTTTTTTTAATAAGTGAGTCTTTTTTCTGTTTGTCTTTGGATGTTAATTTCCAGCAACATCTAAGTGTGTGTGTGTGTGTGTGTTCACGGGTCGATACTGGAGGTGAGATATTCCAATAACAGGGTGTTTTTGTCTTGATAGAGCGGAGCAGTGGGTAATGATACAGGATCAATAATGGATATGAGATGGCTGCATTCAGTGAGAGACACACACACACACACACACACACACCTGTGCATGTCGATACAGTAATACAGTTTGATTTGTGTGAAGCGGCTGAATGAATCCTCAGCTTTCATCTTTGAGAGGAGAATAAATAATTGCCGGCAATACACACACACACACACACAGTCATTAAAATGATTGTTATTTCTCTGCAAAAGGAAAGACACAAAAAGAAGTTATGGCCATACTCTCTCTCTCTCTCTTCCTGTGCTACCTGTGACTCTCTCTCTGGACCAAACCCCAAAGAGAAAATCAGTGATTTTAACATCACACACACAGGAGTTGTTGATCCACTGCTGCCTCCATCACTAAGTTCAAATGTCTTATTTTGTCACTTCAGCTTTTAAAAGTCTTTGTTCAGATTAACCACGGTGACACAGAGTGACCACACGAGGCAGCAGAGGACCAGCAGCTCCTGCGTCCCTGCAGCTTAAATCACTGATTTTCTCTATGGGCTTTGGTGTGGGAGAGTGAGTGGTTTACAAACTTCAGTTTCCTGTTGGTAAAGTCTGTCCCACAGTGAGATAAAGACGTGAACATTTGACGTAGATATCGCAGAATTAAACTGACGTAGATGTTATTATAATTCCTATAGATGTTTAAAGTGTAGATTTACCACAGTCAGATTTGACAGACTATAATAAAAACCTGCTGGATTCCCCCGTGAGGTCGTCAGCTGTCTCTGTCTGCGATGTCCCCTCGTCCTCGTCCTCATCAAGATCACATCTTTTATTTTCACGCTGGTTAATTATTTCCTCATTAGTTTGCGTGTTAATTAGTACAGAGGCGAGTGTTAATTAGCTGTGTTAATGTGAGCTGCTGTATTAACACCTGCCCCCAGTGCTGGGCTCAACCACCTGAACCTGATCCAGAACCACCTGAACCTGAACCTGAACCAGAACCACCTGAACCATCTGACTGATCATGACTCAGCAGTTTTCTACATTACTTTAGTTTTTATATTCTCCCTGTTGATGATAACAGCTCAAGTGCACAAAAAGACCAACTGTGCCTACAGGTGGCGCTGCTGCTCAGATAAATGACTGTGTCGCTTGGATGCATAAAAAGACAACATCATTTTAAATTTGTCCAGAGAAATTTGTGCATTATGACTATGTTCTTTAAACAGAGGTCATTAATATTAGTATTGATCACCAATATTGGTATTGATCAGCTGCCAAAGTGTCGCTGCTGGAAATATGTGTGATCAAAGGCAGAGAAACACAGTTCACTCTTTCTGCTTCTACAAATGTTGATTTTCACTGCAAACAAGTCGTATTAGAGGAGACAGCACACACACACACACACACACACACACGTCTCTGAGCCAAATGAGCTGATCTCCCAGCATGCTCTAGTGATGCAGACCTAAAACACCATTAAAAAAAGTCAAGCAGCCCAGAGAGAGAGAGAAGAGAGAGAAAATGATGATCACCTGAAAAATCAATAACACTTCTCCAGTCCCTGCTTATACACACACACACACACACACACACACACACACACACATACACCAGACTGCGGGTTATTGGTTAAAGACACAGCAGCATGAAGGCAGCAGCGTCTTCCATTGGCTCAGAGACACTGAATGACACACAAGGTCATTATGTGTGTCTATTTATCAGTTCATTACACATACACACACACACACATGCATGCATGAGAAGAAGGATGGAGACAGAAGGAGGACAGGAAACATCTAAAGTCTCCAGCAGTGACTTCAGTCACTTATTTAGTGTTTGTCTTCATCTCTGTTAACTCATCTGCCACTTCAGAGAAGGTGGAATATCCCTTTAAAGTTTACACACACACACACACACACACACACTGTGTTCACTATGAAGAAGCCCAGAACATATTTTGGAAAGTGAAGACATTCTTAAAACAGTAAGGTCTTGATTTACAAGGTGAGGAAAAAAGAGTAAATCTACAGAGAGGACATTTAAGTAAAGTGAGGACATTTAAGTAAAGTGAGGACATTTAAGTAAAGTGAGGACATTTTAAAGTTTAAAGACTACTTTAAAGTCCACTGAACTAATCAAAGAATAAAAAATGAAATCCTGCGTCAGCACAAACTAAACACACTGTCCACAAACTGTCCTCCTGTTGTTTCCTCCTCCTTCATCCCTCCATCCCTCTCTGTCCATCCCCTCCCTCCCTCCGTCCTCCTGGTCTGTCCATCCCTCCATCAGGTAAAGTGACCTTGTATTTCATTTACTGATAATTACATGGATTTATTCCACTGTGAGGCTTTAATTAGAATGCGAGAAATATTGATTGCCTCCATCATCTCCCTCTCTCTCTGCATTCATCCACTCATCCCTCCATCATCTCTCTCTGCATTCATCCACTCATCCCTCCATCATCTCTCCCTCTGCATTCATCCACTCATCCCTCCATCATCACGCCCAAACACAAACAGAGAAAAATCTTTGCATGTTAACAAACACTAACAAATGTTGACTTTATATATATATTATATAAGTATAAAATGACTTTTATTAAAGTCGTGACATCACTGCTGATGGTTTTAATGTCACAATAACACAAACGTCGTGGTCAACAGTTTAAATGTGCTGCCGCCTACAGCCTGAAACACACAACTGCATTCAAGTTCAAATGTGTCCATTTTTAACGCATCGTATCAACTCAGGTCAAGTGTCAAAGGTCACCTGACATGGTCGACTACAGGACATTTAAGGAAAGTGAGGACATTAATGGGAAAAGAGGACGTTGAATTAAAGTGTGGAAATTTAAGAAAGTGGTGATATTTACATAAAGTGAGGACATTCAGTGATTTTGTCACGCTGTATCATCTCAGGTCACATGTCAAAGGTCACCTGACAAGGTCAACCAGATTACTCTGACGCATCTGAGACGTCGTCTGACAGACTGAGAGCTCACACATCCCAGAGACACCAACGACAAAAACACGACGCCATATTTAAGAGTTTAAAGCTGATTATTTTTTGAACAATCATCACAACAGTATCTTAGTATCACAATGATGGCGTGTGAGGACATTAAAATGATTATTAATATCGTTCCAATCGCTGAGCAAATAAATGAACCAACTTCGTTTAAGAAGAAAAAACAAATGAACTTTCACCAGAAACGACAGCAGCTCAGGAATTCTCCCGACATGAGACGTCAGAGACTGCACATCAACCACCGACACACCGATCAATAATTAGAAATTAAATAATTAATAATGAATCACCTGTGTAAGTCAGTGTTGCATTGTGGGAGTGTGTGTGTGTGTGTGTGTGAGAGAGAAAACAGAGGATTAAACAGAATAAAGACCTGCTGACTTTATTTTCTGCTGGCCCAAGCAGAAAGACGCAGTTTGATGTTTGAATAATTATTTTGGTGCCAGTCCATTTCTGCTTCCCTCCATATTTAATTAAAATATCATTTTAAAACATAATTAAGTTTTTAATCCGACTGCGAGTGAGTCTCCAGCAAAGCAAAGACGACACACACACACACACTCTCTCTCTCCCACCTCACCTCACTCTATCAGCAAATTGGATGTTGCCTGCAGGCTACACACACACACACACACACACACACACACACACACACACACACACACACAGGTATGTAGTGTATCTTCAAAGCTGTTAATAAGGTAGAAATGTTGTGAATTCTCCGAGCAGTGTGAGAATATCCAGTCTGTGTGTGTGTGTGTCAGTGTGTAAACACCCAGCATGGTCGAGCTAATTATGCATGAAATCAAATATGATTTGAAGGAAAACACACACACACACACACGTCTGTTTGAAAACAAACACAGTGAGGAGTTGTTGTGGTTCAGGAGGGCAAAGGTAAACACATCCCTGCTCTGTGATTGGCTACTGTGACTGCTCTTTAAAGTGGATAAGGTCACATATTTAGGAAGAAGACATTTTAGGAAACATCTACTTAATTATTCAGGTTCAGTATAAGTGGAAAATAAAGACTGAAAATAACAAACAGCATCATCAACAGGGGTCCTTGAATGCATCGTGTAACTTCTCCTCTAAGTTGAACATGCTGTGAACCCCGGAGAATTTATGAAATTCACAAGGGTCCTTGAACGCATCTGAACATGCTGTGGACGACCCCACAGAGGTGATGGCGTTTATGTGGTTCCTTGAATGCATCTTTTAGCTGCTCCTCTAAGCTCGTTATACTGTGCATCCCACGGAGGTCAAACCCACAACCTTCAAGTTGAAAGACGACTCACACCACCACTGAGCTACCGTTGTGCCATCACATATAAGCGATGATATTTACGAGATTCCCTGAATCTCTTATAGAGATTCCCTCTTAGCTAAACATGCTGTGAAGTGATGGAAGTTAGGAGGGTCCATGAATGCATCTCGGGGCTCTGTGGACGCGTGTTACTCTCACTCGCTCTCATGCACCACAGTTTGTTTGAATGTAAAATGTCATTGTTACGTTGTTGCAGCACAGGTTTGACGGCAAAATGAACGTTTATTTTTCTCCCTCCAGTGAAGTTAGTTTGAGGAAAGCAGACGCTGCTGGAGCACGACCACCAACGGCTTCACCTATGCATCACACACACACACACACACACACACACACAGAGGTGACACGTGTGAATGGAAGAAGAAGAAGAAGAAGAAGTAAAGAAAACATCACGTCAGGCCTGACTGAGTTGAGAGCATTAAAAATGCAGCAGGCTTCTCCACAATCAAATTACCTTCAGCCGCCTCAAAGGCTCCTCATATCCATCAGCACGGACACCGCGGCCTCCGAAACAAGCTAATTAAAAGTGGCGTTTATTTACGTGGCGGGTGGCAGAAGGGAATTAGGATTTTTGGGGGGTAAATTACGGGTAATTAAGGTCCATTCTGTGTAATTCCTGCTTATTAGATCGTGATTTGACGACGAGCATCTGGAAGTCTGAAAGTAATGAGTGACGCGACGCAGGGAGGAGAGCGACGACGTGGTCATCGTCTTTTATTTATCTCACTGCTTCTCCCCGCGTTCACCTCCTCCTCTTCCTGGGGATTTCTACTCTGCTCAAGGACGCTGTTCCAGTTATTTTCAATACCAAAGATGGAACATAAATCATGAGGTGTGACACAGCGGCTACAAACCTCACCCTGCACTGACACACACACACACACACACACACACACACACAGACACACACAGAGGAAGAGGAGTGAGGGAGACTTTCTGTCTGTCTGTGCAGCCTCATCTCTCTGAAAACTAATTGAGTTGTTTCAAGAATTTAAATAAAACAATTACAACAAACAAACAAACACGTCAGAATGAAAAGACCAGATAAAAGAGATTATTCTGTTACCATATAATGAACCAGATTATCTCCTGAAAGTGAGAGAGAGAGAGACGGAGAGGGAGAGGGGGAGGGAAGGGAGGAAGACAAGAAAGAAGGATGATAAAGGATAACAGGGAGAAAAGAGAGAAAGTTGTGAGGAAAGAAGGAAGAAACAAAGGAAGAAAAGTGAGGAAGGAAGGAAGAAAAGAGAGAAGGAAGGAAGGGAGGAAGGAAGGATGGAAAAAGAGAAGGAGGAGTGAAACTGTAAAAAAAGAAAACAAGAAAGAAAAAGAAAAGAGAAGATGTTTTACAGCTGTTGGCATCTGTCACTTTGTGCCACCGTCGCCCTCGAGGGTCTTTGTCACTGAATTAACACGGTTTCCACGGCAACAGTGCCCCCCCCCCCACACACACACACAAGCCAAATCAGTGGGGAATTAAAAAAGCTAAAATAACAAACAGAGGCCGTTAACACGGCGTCTCCGCCGGGAACAGACTCCGATCTTTTTACGGCCTCGTTAGTCGAGGAAGAGTAAAACCAGATCGACCAGTCAGAGACGAGCAGCTGCTCCAACGACACCTGAGGGAGCGCTCGTCTCCGTGGCGACCCGCGGAACACCGCCACGTCCTCGCCGCGGCGACAGAGGACGTCCTCGCGAGCTGCAGTGGACAAAGACGTCAAACGTATAAACTGTAACTAGGAGTCTGTCAATCTGTCACAATTCACTTTCATTTATGAATGAATGAATCCCCTCAATGGTCACATGTCACACGGAGAACTTTATAGAGGAAATAATCTGGTGTTAAATGTTAGCGGCAGAGCATCAGCACACACACACACACACACACAAGTTTGGCTCATTTTTGTCATGTTTTATCTTTCGTGACATTTTAACAAAACGGTTTAACTTGTGTTCATGTTTAACTGTTTCATGTCAGTAAAAGTTTGTCTCTTTGTCGGAAAAGAGAATCAAAAAAACAGAGAAAATCGCCCCTGAATATTCAAGGAACGAAGGAAGGAAGGAAGGACGGACGGAAACGTCAGTAAAGAAAGAAATAAATGAGGAAGAAAGAAAGGAAGGATGGATGGAGGGAAAATGTGAGTAAAGAAAGAAAGTTGAGGAAGGAGGGAAGTGACGAGCAAACAGCTGATTAAAGTCAAATCTGATCATAAAAAAACTGCATTCAAATGTTTGATTTTTCCAGTTTTAACACATTGTTTCCGACTTCTTTAAGAAGCTGAACCTCAGTCGACTGTGGACCATTCAGTCATTCAGTCATTCACTCTCAGATGAATCCACCAAAGGCACAATGTGATATTTAATATTTAATACATTCACCTAATCATGCTCACACCTCTGACTGTGTGTGTGTGTGTGTGTGTGTGTGTTTATCCGCAGGTCATTTACTGATTTTTACACACAAGTGATGTATCATAATACCAAGCCCATCTTCTATTATTCTTCTCCTTCATCTCTCTCTCTCTCTCTCTCTCTCACACACACACTCTCTCTCTCTCTCTCTCTCTCTCTCTGCAGTAGCATCTTCTAACTCCTCGGTCAAAGCGGAATAATTGTCAATGAATATTTAACAAGGTTTCAGATGGAGGGATAGACATCCTCTCTCTCTGTGTCTGTGTCTGTGATCCAGGCAGAGGTTAGTGATACAGCGTGGTCAGTGGTGCGTGCCTCAGCCGCTGGATTAGTGGAGGAGGAGATGATGAAGTGCAGAATAAATACTAAATAAACACCCTCTGCTCTGCTCTGGCTCCACATATACAGTAACTCCACATTTCTCAGCAGCCATTTTGTTTCCTTCTCGCCCCTACACCACCCCACATGCCCCCACCCCCCACCCCACAGCTCCACTGGTCTTTACTGTAGAACGTCATGAAATTGTAATTAACCACGGCGTTTGTAATTTTAAAAGCGGTGCAGATTTTCACGAGTGTGTAGAAAAGTTTTAAATATTCAGAGAACGGTCGACCAGAGAAGCTGAACATCTGACCTGACGTCAGCTTCAGCACCGAGGCCCACAGGCCCTGAGGCTGTCCAACTACACACACACACACACACACACACACACACACACACACACACTGACAGTTTGTGAAACACAGATGGTTTCAAGACGAAAATAAAGAGTAACACAGATTCATGACCCAAACCCAACACATTTTGGGGCCACTCGGTGGCAACAGGAAATACCATATACATCTACATGTCCATGCGCTGTGCTCACAGGGATTACCGTATCCAGCTCAAAATGGGCGAAATCACTAAAAAACACATTGTTGATTCTGTGTGGTTTATGGGAAACCATGGCAACCGTACAAAAACCAGGAAACTGGACCTAACAGTGCAAAGGACACTCAAATAGACATGAAAATTGACAAAGTCGTCAACAGTGGCACAACGTATATTTATTACATGACTAATGGAATAATAACAATAAATATAATCCTCTGTAAAAAAAGTAAGATGTAATATAGATAACCTGAGGAGAAACAGAGGCTAATGTTCTGTGAACGTTGTGTGTTAGTAGAGGTTAGAAGGGTCTGATGTGGATCACAGGACTGTGTGTGGCAAACTGGCTCCACAGCGCCCCCTAGAAAATTGAAAATGAACATCTGCAGCAGCTGTTTTTCATTAATCAGGATGAGATCTACAAAAACTGCTGTTTCTCTTTCTTATTTCTTAGACTTTTAGATAGAAAACTGCAAAGAGAACACAGAGTAGACGCGGATCACGAGGTGAAACGTGGGATTTCATGTCACAGGACTGACCTCACACATCTGTCAGACGTACAGAGCCTTGCTCTCTTTTCTCTCACTCTTTTCTCTCTCTCTCTCTCTCTCTCTCATTGTAATCAGCAGCCCTTACAGCCAATCTGCTGGCCATAAAAGTGTCTGCAGCCCGATGATGTACGACTCGCAGAATTACCTTATCTGCTTCTGATTTACTGTGCCTCACAGGTAGAGAGACAAAAACAGCCTCCACACCTCCGTCACATCCATCTATCCATCCCTCCATCCTCCTCATACACCCCGCACCCCTCCCACACACACACGCTCGGTCCTCCTCCTCCTCCTTTCTGCTCATCTTTTGTTCTTTTTGTGTCTCCACATCTTCATTCATATTTTTTCCCAATTTTATTCTGTCCATCTCTGCGACCTCAGTGTCATCCCTCCATCCTCATCTGCAACTATTTAAATAATCAATTAAATGATTTTTCAGCTTCTTAAATGTGAATATTTTCAGTTTATTTTGCGCCACCTCGCAAGGAAATCCTGTAATAGTGACAATTAATCAATTAATAATGACAGAAACAGTTTTTAGGTCAAAATAAAAGATATTTTGAAGCTTCCACATCACTTTTATTAAAGTAAATTCACGTGTTATTGATGATTTCCTTATTTTGAGACAAATAGCAACAAATAAATCGATGGTTCATAAATAACTAAATTCTTAAAACAATTAGAACCAGTTTGTGAGATTTTTCAGCTTCTTAAATGTGAATAATTTCTGTTTATTTTGCTCCGTGTAAAACAAAGACATCATTAAAAAGGGATTGATTTTAAGAACGTCGTCATTTCCAGGTTTCTCTGACATTTTATGGACCAAACTGATGAATTGATTAAGTGAGGAAATAGTCGACGGTTTAATGGATTATGAAAACAATCCATCCGTCTTTCTGTCCACTCCTCTTTTTTATTTCCCGCCTTTCCTTCACACCCCCCTCTTCACCTTTATCGCTTTCTAATCCTCCGCTCTTCTGGTTCTTTCCTCGTCATCTCTGGACTTCTATCTCTCCATCCCTCCTCCCTATCCTCCCGTCCTGTGCTCTATCCTTCCTTCCTTCATTTGTCCCCGTCATCTCCTTGTTCCATCTTTCCTCCATCCATTCACGCTGTCCTCGCATCTCCTTCCTTCCATTTGTCCGTGCTTTTCATTTTTCAACTGTGCTTTCTCACATTCCTCACTCACTTCTTTTCCTCCCCTCCCTCCTCCCTCCCTCTCTCTCCTTTCCTTCTGTTCCATCCGTTATTACTTCTCCCGCTGCCTTCACTCTCGGCGTCCTCGTCTGCGTAAACACGACAACGAGGATGTGACGGTGATTTTTAAGGCGCTCGAGACAAACGGGGACAAACACGGATAAACACTTCGGTGTTAGTGTACATCACACACACACTCACACACACACTTTGTTGTTGTTCTCATTCATTATTTCTCTTGACAAAAAAAATATCACAAGTAAAGATAGAAAAATGACAAGACACACAAACTGACAGCAAGACTAGAGTGGTATCACACACACACACACACACACACAGCAGCCTCTCTGGTGGTAATTACAGCCTACAGTGGTCATGTTGCCTTTTATTTAAGAACAAGATGGAGAATCTCTGATCAGAGCCCATGCATGTGGGCATGTGTGTGTGTGTGTGTGTGTGTGTGCGCATGCGTTATAATGTATAAATGCAAATGAGTGAAATTATATCAAAATGTGGTTTTGATTGTGTGGCTTTGAGTGAGAGCGCAGAGATGGGGGTTAAGTCACCAGGAGGACAGAGAGTGTGTGTGTGTGTGTGTCAGTCAGCTCATGAGTGTTGTCAGTGTTTATTCTTTGTCCTTGCATAGATGCATTCATTTATATTCATGTGTCAGTCCATATGTCTGTGGCAGTCTGGGTGTATATAGGATATGTGTGCGTGTGTGTGTGTGTGTCTTGTCAAAGCTGAATTCCTTCACCACTCTCCCTTAATGAAAAATAAATAGTCTCCACTGTTTCAGAACAGCTCTTCCATCAGCGGCGACAATGCTTTTATTTTGAAATAAACCCCCTTCACCATCACTCTTCCTGCTGCTCATTTACATATTTTTTTCTTTGTTATCCCTCCTACTAATTTGTGTCGTAAAAAATAAGGATTTATGAAATGGAAAAAAAAGTTGAGTCACTGCAGGAAACTTACATCACAGTAAGGAAGATCATTCACTTATTTATGCATCAAATCTACAAAACAAACAACAAGGAAATGTGATAATGATAGTGTTTTATTGACAAACGTGACTACAGACTTTAGGCAGAAAACTACCACTAAAACTATTAACAAAACTACTACACTACCACTAAAACTACGACCAAAACAAATACTAACACTACCACTAAAACAACTAATAAATGACCACTAAAAAAACTACCAAAACTACTACAACTACTACTAAACTACCATTAAAACTAATAACAAAACTGGTACACTAGCATTAAATCTAGCAGTAAATCACACAGTAAACATATGGTTGACAAACTTCATCACTAAATCCACACAGGACTGAGGCAGAACAGGCTGTCAATCAAACCCTGGCTCCTCCTTCCTTCATTTTCCAAACACTTTCTTGAAAAACTTTGAGGGTAAAACTCACAGACATCTCAAACTGAAGTGTGAACATGTGGAACTGAAGGAAACAAATTCATTTCTCGTCTCTGCAGGCGTTTTCTCGTTAACAGACACAGCAACTTTCCCTGGAAACTTTCATCAAACTCAAATAGTTGTAGGTGTAATCAGGAGCGCGGCTGCTGTACCCATGTTTAACAAGGAAATACAACACAAACCATCTGTGGCTTCAAAACCAACCACGTAATTAAATATTTGAAAAATATCAGGAAGGGAAAATTAAAAGAAGAAGAAGAAGAAGAAGAAGCGCCACCACTATCAATTTCCTCCCCCTCTCTGTCAGTGCATTACAAACGTCAGATTGCCGACGGCAAAGACACAGAAAGAGCTTGATGTTTTTTAACTGACTTTATAAATTACGTTTTGGAGTGCATTGGCATGCTAATACCTGCCGCCACGGAGAGCAGACAGCGTTAATTATTTCTTATTGGGATCGACGGCGGCGCATATTTGCATATTTCATTTAGCCGTTATAGATGTTGCAGGTGGGAGGGAGGAGACGCACGCACGCGGGAGGGAGGGAGACACTTTTCACTCTCGACAACTTCCACGTAAAATAATGTGTGTCTTCACTGAGCGCGTGCGTCTGCAGGAGCGTTGGTTTCTCCAGATTTCACTCATTTCCACATAATTAACTGCGTTAGTCGTCACTTTGACTGTGTTTCAGACTTTTTAACACAAACAGTTCCTTCCCAACAAACAAGCTTCACGTTGTTTTTGTGACATTTAATGCAGTTGGTTTAGTGAGATTTTACTGTGAATTATCTTCATAACGAGACTGCGTTGAACCCTTCTGTGATTTGACATGTGTGCGTCTCATTACCGTTACTCCGAGAAAATCCAAAAACTATGGACCGGCGATCTGTGCAGGGTGTGTCTCTGCCGTTTTAATAACAATTAATAATCCATTTTAATGTTCAGTATCATTCTGTCCTAGAGTACACAGTTTCTACTTTTACTGATTCATATTTTGTAGTTTTATAAATAGTCATTAATTGTTTTAAAGCATTTTTACTTCATTAAAAATTTAATAAAGGGATTTAAAACCCAGCTGTTGCTGGTGGAAACTTGAAACGGTATCATCCTTTTAAAGCAAAAAGCACACGTCCAAATACACAAATACTTAGCTTCATTGATCATTGATTAATCAGTTTTGGTGGAGTTTTTTTTATGAATTAAACAGATTTTCCAGTTTCTTTGCTCCACAAAACAAAGAAATCATTCAAACCCATCCCTCCAAAAAATATCGACAAAAATGATTAGTTCAAAATGTGTCAGTTATAATATAAATACAACAATAAAGTATTCTCATCTGTTGCAGATTGGAGTTCCACTGGTGTAAGAATCCCTACGTGACGTGTTGTGACTGAATCAGACTTCCCTGTGTTTGTAAAAGTAAAAATGAGATTAATTTTTATAGCATATAGACATGAATGTTGAATATGTTGAAATATGTAAATATTGTGCATAAATGAATCCCTGATGCTGCAAACTTTCATCTTTAAATACTCGGCTGCCGACAGTGTTGTTGCAGTGTGTGTGTGTGTGTGTGTGTGTGTGTGTGTGTGTGTGAAGCCGCAGGGCTTTTATGTCACACACACACACTGACCTGAAAATGCAGCTGGGTGGATCTTAAACCAGGATTAACACCGACTCTCAGATAGATTTTCTCCTTTTTCTTAAAACCATCTTGATAAAGTGACGGTTTAAACTCACTCCAAAAAAAAAAAAAAGGAACTTCCAACAACTTTAATCTTAATTTATGTAAAGTGCAGTGTGCCGCGGCGTCTGATTGGCTCTATCAGGAATCAGGCAGGAGTCCAACACTCGGTAATTTGATTTTAAAAACCCGGTAATAACCTGAGGTCAATATTTAAATCACTCAGAGGGGGAGAGACGAGTCGCTCTGCGTGTTCAGGATGCTTCAATCTCCACAAACCTGCATCTCCATCAAACCTCACTACTCCTCCTCCTCCTCCACTGCATCCCTTTCTCTTTCTTATCCTCATTTCATCCTCCTCTCATTTCCATTACTTTGACACTCAGAATTCTACTCACTCATCATTTGCTGATATCAGAGTCTGATTCACCTTCACCTCAATAAAAGAACTGAATTAATACTTTTTTATTTGAAAAATACAAGTTTGTTTGTTTTTATAAAAATAAAGAAATAAAGAAAAATAAAACTCATAAATGTGTCATAAATGTGTGCAACGTTGAACTCAACTTCTTGGTTTTACGACAAAAGTGTGTTTGTGAATCAAAGTCACAGAATAGTCGCGATTAAATTGTTTAGCTCCACCCACGAGCAAGACCGATGTCAGTGGTGTCAAACTCGCTGCGTGTGGCTTATTTACAAAGATCACTATTATTGTAAACTCTATGTAAACTCTTGAACAAATATTATTGTCATTATGGCTGAACAATTACTCAAAAAATCGAATATATTTAGTAATTAGATTAAATATTCAGTCAGACTTTTTATAAGGGAACACGTATTCACCATTAACTAGGTGCTTACTAACATGCATATAAGTCGCATACTAGCCCTTTATTAGTAAATATAAAAACACCTTATTTAGGAAAAATCTTTGGCATGACGAGCTCCACGCGGAGCTCTCCAATTTAAAGGTGAAACAAGACGACGCTTTCTTCTCTGTAGACGTTTCCACGACGAGTGGAAGACGAGAAGAATGCAACAGCCCTTCGGTTAACGGTGATGTGATGACTCCGCCCACATTGAGGGGGAGCTTTATAGTAACCGAAAACCAACCAAACCGCGTAGAGTCGAGACATGCCGCGACGCAGGAAAAGTTTTTGTAAATTCCGTCAGTGTCAGTGAACGCATCGTGTTTATGCTCCTCCATCATTCTCACCTGCTCTCCATCCTTACTCTCCTCTGCTCTCTCTCTCTCTTTTTACCCACAATCCTCGTCTCACCACCTCACCCCACTCTCTCCTCCCCCCTTCCTTGTCTGTGTGGTCCATGGGGTGAAATAGAAGCCTGAGGCCAACAAGCTGTCTCCACCAGCTACACTGATAAGACACACACACACACACACACACACTAAACATTATTTAACTCAACTCAGACTGTGAGAAGAGCCACATCTGAGGTCACTTATCACTTCCTGCCTGAGAAATTCACACACACACACACTCTGTGTGTGTCAGTAGTTTTGCTGTATGTGCCTTTAAGTGTGTATTCAATATATATACACCTGTGTGTGTGTGTGTGTGTGTGTGTGTGTGTGTGTGTTTCAGCTCTCTAACAGGATTTATGTCCCCGTGTCCAAAAGAACACGTTCTAATCTCGACCCGTCACCTTTTTCCTCCACAACAACCCCCCACCCCCACACCCTGAGGGAAAGTGGTACACTCCAGTCTTCCCCAATTCTTGAAAAGAAAAAATAATAAATAAGAAATGTACAGTAAGTGTGTGTGTGTTACAGTGAATCAAAGTCACCTGCAGCAGATAAAGACGTGAGAGAAAATGTATCAAATGTATCAAATATCTCTGTGTAATAGTTAAATTCATTAAATTAACATTTTAAGTGATTACATGAGGAAATAATGCTTTTTTTAAGCATTATTATTGTGTTTTAGAAGAATATAGAAGATTATTTTGTTAGATTTCAGTGATTCTGTGTGAACGCTGAGCCTGTGTGGGCTTTTTAGTTGTTGTCTTTGTCATTAATCTGAGTTTAATCTGTTTAAATAACATTAATCTAATATGAGATATACACACAGACAAAGCCCAGCCTGTTTTTTTCTTTTTCAGAGAGAGAAACTTGTTGTCGTGAATCAGATTTGTATCAGATTGATCTGTTTGGAGTAAAACACAGATTCTCTCTCGGTGGGGGGGGGGGAGAAACTTCATTTAAAAATTTCATCTTTGCTGTGAGACACATTTCTGTCTTCAACTCTCCTTCACGTGGGGGTAATATATCGTCTGTCCAAACATGATGACACTTTTATAACATCTGAGTGATGAAACTCCACGGAAACATTCAGATTCAGGAGCCGTCACTGCGCGTGTGTGTGTGTGTGTGTTACCAGACCAGTCCAATCCCCTGTAATGTGACAGACAAATCCCACTAAGCTGTTAAATATTACACTGCTTTCACACTCGTATTAAACACCTTTCCACCTCGACTCCTCCTCACTCCCTCTCTGTCTGTGTTCACTCGCCCTGAGCGCACACACGCGCGCACACACGCACACCTGCACACACACACACACACACACTCAACCTTTCCTTCATCTTTAATATGCAACAAAACACGACAGATGTCACTTGAAAATCTTCACACATGCACAACAAATCTTTAAAATGCAGCGGCACACAATAATCTACCCTCTCAGTGTGTGTGTGTGTGTGTGTGCGCGCGTGTGTGTCCTAATCCCCCGTCTTGTCAGAGTGTTATATATTTGCTGGTATCACTGTATCTCCTCCTCGCTGCCTAATCCCAGAACCTCTCCTCTGATATTTCCTGACATTTACATGAATCGCCGCTCCAGAGAGGGAAGGAGGGAAGGAGAGGAGGGAGGGAGGGAAGGAAGGAGGCGATGGGAGCTTGGAGGAGAGAGAGAGAGAGAGAGAGAGAGAGAGAAATGGGGGATGAATGAAGAGACGTAAAGGTCTGCGAGGCTTTAAACTGAAGAGTGAAAGAACAGACGTGGACGGATGAGTGGAAAAGACGATGAAGAAGAAGAAGGGAAAAAGAGGAAGAGTGTGGGGAAAACCTCAGGAATAGAGGGATGAGGATGAGTTTAAGACGGATGTGGGAAGGAGAAACTGGAACTTCTCTGAAAAGACAGAGAAGGGAAAGGAGGGATGATGTAGAATGAGAGAGAGAGAAAGAGAGGAAACAGGGAGGAAGTGAAGAGAGGATGAGGTGAAGTGCAGAGAAAACTGAAAGATAGAGAGAAAGACAAACAGAAATAAAAAGAAAGTAAGGCTAAGAAAGAAAGAAAGAGAAAGTGAGAGTGATGGATGGGTGGTGAGTGAGAGAGGAGTCAGATGGATGGATGCAGGATGAGAGGAGGCTGATGGATACGTCCGTCTCTCCACTCATCTTTTAACGTCGTTCATTTATACTTTTCTTTTTTTTTTTCACTCGCCGTTCACCGAGAGGTGGAAAGAGAGAGAGAGAGAGAAAGAAGAGAAGGACGAGTGAATGTCACATTACAGAGGGATGAGATGGAGGAGAGAGGAGGAGAGACGGAGAGGAGTGTTGGACCTCGTCAGAGTGACAACATATGTTCACACTAATAACAACAAGCTCTTATTGGCACCAGGAGACACACACACACACACACACACACACACACACACACACACACACACACTGTATTACCCTGCAGAGACTCGTTAAGGCAATGACCTCACACCACACCTGTTGTTGCTACGACGACCATGCCAGCTATTAATTAATAGAAGGTAAGAGACTAACATTGTTCTAGAAACAATGACATGAATTCAAAATCATAAAAAATATAAAACAAGGTCAACATGAGCTTCAATTAACGAGTGTTCACTTTTTAAAGGGACAGTTCAGGGTTTTAACACATAAGACTTTGAATAAAAATGAACGCCTGTTTAAGTCTACAATGACTTTAAGAACATGATCACGTCTTTATCTCACTGTGAGACAGGAACTGATCTCTGTAAACCACTCACTCTCCCAAACCAAAGCCCATAGAGAAAATCACTGATTTTAGCTGGCGGGGACACAGGAGCTGCTGGTCTACTGCTGCCTCGTGTGGTCACTTTGTGTCACTGAGGTCAAGCTGAACAAAGGATTTCAAATGCCGAATTGACAAAATAACAACATTTGAACTTAGTGATAGCAGCAGTGGATCAACAACTCCTGTGTGTGTGATGTTAAAATCACTGATTTTCTCTGTGGGCTTTGGTGTGGGAGAGTGAGTGGTTTACAGACTTCAGTTTCCTGTTGGAAACGTCTGTCTCACAGTGAGATAAAGACGTCGCAGACTTAAACTGACGTGGAAAAGTAAATATACATGAGATATATATGTATGTAGTATCTGATGTGTTGCTACGCCATCATGTTTTTAATCTATAATTCAGTGAATATATAGAACAAATTTTTGACTTTGATTTTTGCAATTTGATATTTTCCCTCATCCTAATTCTTCTTGAACGTCGTGGGACAGTAATGCATTCATCTGGGCTCCCGTTGTGTGATATAAAGTGAAGTAATTTGATCAGTGTCACCGTCATTAAGCACAGAGCGATAATGGAGTCAGATAAATGTGTCCAAACACGTTAAGGTTTGAGCGTTTGCTGGCGTTGGCGGAGCCGCGACACCTCATCCAGTGGAATAATTACTGAGCGCCTTGGAGTCGGGTGTGAAATATGTCATTTGCCTCTGCTCTTAATTGCACTAAAAATGAAGATTAAGAGGATGAATTATTGATACAAGTTGGTATTTAATCTTTTGTAATGAATGGTGGATCCGCTGGTGATAAATATTGCACGAGGCTTTATAATTTGATAAATTTATTCCAATTTGCCCTTTATTTTGCCCTTTAGTCAAGGTTACGTTCATTGTAACGCACACGCGCGCACACACACACACACACACACACACACATACAGAGCGAGTGCAGCGTATCTGTAATTTCATCTCCTTTTTTTAAACGCAGCTCCATAAACACACACATAAACATGATGCCCTTCGCTGACCTTGCAGTCACACACACACACACACACAGTAATTAGTCCATGCATCTGATTGTCATTAAAGAGCACTAGCAGATAATGAACACACAGTAAAGCCACGTTCTGGGATTTTTTTTCTTTTTTACTGCAGAACTTATTGTTTATTTCCTCCATAAAATCATCGGCGCGTCTCACGACTCCATCGTCCAAAACACGGCAGAGTCGTGTCGCGGTTAAAACGCTGTTAAGTGCAAACGGTCAGAGGCGAGAGGAAAGGAGAGGAGAGGAAAGGAGAGGAGAGGAGAGGACTCTGCAGTTGTTGTTTATGTTTATTTTTAACGTTAGGAACGTAAGTTTAATCCAAAGTTGTGATTTAAATCACTTTAAAATACTTTAAATATCTAATTTTTACAATTTTACAATTTATACCTGGTTTATTCCTGCATTCATTTGTGTGTTTTACATTATTAAGGAAGACAAATGACTCTTAAACCATTCATCACTTCACACAGGGTTAGTGGAATACATGTGTAAAGCTGTTCTTTGTTGAAATACACTGGGATCAGAGTCAGAGTACAAGTGAGCGCCCCCTGGTGGCAAATAATGACTTCCTGTGCCTTTAAAAACATGTCAGGTAACTTGAGGAAGTTCTTCTGTTGTTGAGAACAGACATGAACTAAATAATTCACACCTTCACAGAAGTATATGAAGCATGTGTATGTGTGTGTGTGTGTGTAATAATTCAGCAGCTTCACACCTCAGGTTGTTGTTTGGAGGTTTTACGGATCAAAGCTTTAAGTGCAGAGGGAGATTCACACGGATAATGAATGGACTGTTAATGTGCTGTGGCCAGGCAGCTAATGGACAGACACACACACACACATACACAGACATACACAGACACACACAGACACCCACACACACACACAGACACCGCACACACACACACACACAGCACACCACAGACACCACACACACACACCTGCAGCAGCGCCTGCACAGACACACACACACACACACACACAGACACACACACACACACACACACACTGCAGTACACACACAGGTGGTTAATGGTGTGGCATGCTGTTGACTGATCACAGTGATCAAGCTGCTGCAGCTCTAATTGCAACTAAACAATCTGAAAACTACCAGAGTCAAGTCCTGTGGAGGAGGAGGAGGAGGAAGGAGAAAAGGAGAAGAGAAGAAGAGAAGGGAGACGAGGGAGCGGAAGAGAAGGTGAAGAGGAAGAGGAGGAGACCAGGTTAAAAGAGGGTTTGAAAGGAGACAAGATTCAAAAAGGAGGTAGAATGGAGGATAAGGAACCATAAAAAGGAGTCAAGGATGGATGTGAGGAAGGATGGAAGAGGAACTGAACTGTGTTGTCAAAGGGGGGAAGTGAAGGATGTGAGGAAATCCTCAGTCACTGTGACCGCAGACATCTCCAAATGTCTGAGTTTTAAAATTCATTTGTATTTAAAATGATGTGAAATATCATCACAGATGACTCCATGGCAACACAAAGCTCTGTAAGTGTGTATGTGAGGGGGCGGGGCTTGATTTTATTGTGAAACGCACTTTGTGCTACAATTTATATTTGTATTAAAAAAAAAAGTGCAGCCTTATGTCTTTCTTTGTTCTTTTGGTTTAAGGTTTAAGGTCAGTTTTCAGATGCAGACAAATGTATTTATTGATCTCAACAAGAGAAGAATTCATTAGCAGCTTATAGCAGTGCTCTCACACACACACACACACACACTCACACACACACACCACCTGCGTCAGTGGCAACAGATAAGAAGGACTTACTTATTCACAATAAAAGTTTGCATTTTTTTGTAACGGGACGGCTGTTATAACGACACCCACAGGCCACAAGAGTAAATTCACTGAGATGTCTGATCACGCAAGAGACAGAGAGATAGAGAGAGGGAGGTGGAGTCACACTTTTAAAATCAGCTGATAATAATAAATAAAAATAATCAGCTGATGCGATGAATTTTAACTCAAAAAATGGAAAACAAAGCGAGCGAGGATCAGTCACTGAAGCTCATGATCCCAAACTGAGAGAGAGAAAGAGAGGGACCCCTGGTGGCATATTTGAGATGAGGAAAAGATACAGTCGATGATTTTAGAAAACAATAACGTAGAGTGCAGACTGAATTCAAATCAGTGAGGAAATGAACAGAGCAACAATGAAAACAAGCAGAAGAGAGAAAGTTTGAGAGGGAGAGAGAGAGAGAGAGAGAGAGAGAGAGATGACATCTCATTTTCCAAAGTCAAGCTAATTAACCAGCAGCCAATAAGAAATGAAAATCCAATCAGGAAGTTAATTGAGAGCCAATAGAAACTAGGCTGCTGAAAATGAATGGAAGTCAATGCATGGCATGTGTGTGTGTGTGTGTAAGATAACCTGAGTCATATGTCAGGAAATGATTGGATCAGAACTTAAAAACCAGATGAAGAGAAACACAGAGAAATAAAAACATTTTCTTACCTTGAGGTCGTCCGCGGTGCACGGAGGCTGCCGGGCGGCCGGCGGCTCGGCGGGCGCCACAAAGAGCTCCTGTGATTGGCCGGTGTAGAGGAGGCGTGACTGAATGCAGCGGAGGGCGCGGAGCATCCAGCCATGTTGGCGCCGGATCTGCCGCTGAAGCTGATCCCACTGACTGGAAACCATCTGGAGGATTTCCTTCAGACCTGCGGGGCCACAAACACACGGACGACACGGACCTCGTTGTTATTATTGTTATTCACGTGGTTTCACAGGTTTTCACTGCTCATCCTCAGACGCACTTTCATCACAATATGAAGGTTTATTTATCTACAGACAAACCAACGCGGATCTCAGCAGAGTCCTGAGGAAAGTAGCAAAGCAAACAGGAAGTGAAGAAAAAGCTCACTGAATTTTAAGAGAATAAAACCTTTTCCAAGGTCAAATCACTTTTATTGTCCATCTTCAAGCTTTTCCAGCATCTCAAAATGATTGTTTCACTCCTTTTATGTCAATGAAGGGTGGTATTTATGCTATAAACAACCAAAATTGTGCTTTAAGATAACCAACTATCGCACACATGAGGCCGTGTACGAGTAAAGGTAAACAATGATGCCATAATCCCATTTATCTCTTTTGACTTCCTCTTCTTCTTTGTTTCTTCTTCTAACCCAGTAGATTCTGTCCACTATTTTCTCCATTAATCGATGATTTCTTTGGTTCGTAAAATGTTGATCAGTGTCGGTGTCAAACTTTGTCTTGATTTTGTGCACAAACTAAAACAAATCAGTTTTATAAGGATTTCTTTGTTTTATGGAGCATAGAAAGCAGAAAATATTCACATTTAAGAAGCTGAAAAATCACACAAAGTGGTTTTAACTGTTATAAAGATGTAGTCATTTATAAATAACTGATCAATAAAATGTTGATTTTCTTCAATAAAAGGTGTTGTTGAGGCTTCAAAATATCAAAAAAGTCTCTAAGGAAATACTTTTATTTTCCACTTAAAAACGTCTCGTCGTTCTTTTACTAGCAGACATTGTCTTTATAAGTTTATGTCCATTAATCGATGAGTTGATTGGTTCAGAAAATGTTGATCAGTGTTTGTCAACCCTGGAAATAATGAGGTTCTCAAGCGTTTTGTTTTTGTCCACAAACTAAAAGTAAAAAAACCAAGTGCTTCACAGAGTTAAAGGCACAGCGACATAAAAACAGGGAGACGGGCCTTCACGTTGGCGATGAGACCGCCGAGATTCATGTTTGTCAGATTTGGATTAAAAGCACCGTCAAAGTGGTTTGAATGATTTCTTTGTTTTATGGAACATCACTCAAACTGGCTTTAATTATTTAAAAAAACAACGTCGGTGATTCATTTAGTAGTCGACTAATATTCGAGGAATCACGGCAGTCCCACTTCCCACTCTCGCTCAAAAATTTGAGAAAATATTAAGTTTTATTGAATGTTTTTGCCCACTGGCTTTCCTTCCTGCTCTCTCTCTCTCTCTCTCTTTATCTTCATCTCTCTCTCTCTCGCAGACGTTCATATGAGTTCTCCTCACTGAAGGTCACTCTGTTAATCCTAATATTAATAATGAATGGAACAGAGTTGAGGCTGGGTTATGATGGCCACCAGTGTCTGTGTGTGTGTGTGTGTGTGTGCGTGTACCTGACTGGTGGCAGGTGATGACGGTGAGCAGCGCTCGTCCTTCCTCCACGATGTTCTCCTTCAGAGCGCTGTGACCGTCCACGTTCAGCTTGAAACTCTGAAACACATCAATCGTCACAATCATCAAACCATTCAACATTTTTTAAACATATGGTTGATATACAGGACATTTTTGGACATATACTGGGTAGCAGTACATACTAGTAATATGTGTGGATGGGTGGATGGATGAATGGATGAATGACCCTGAGGCGATGTTGGGCAAACACTCCAGTCAGATCTCTGAACATCATTACAGCCCTTTCTGATCTGGCGCTCTCTCTCTCTCTCTCTCTCTTTCTCTATGTGTGTGTGTTAGTGGGTGTGTGTGGGTGTGGTGTGTGTGTGTGTGTGTGTGTGTGCCATGGCTCAAGGGTGCCAAGCACCAAAGACTTAGCTCCACTTCACAACATCCTACTTTTCCAGTACTGCTGTGGGACAAGCTGCACACACATTGTCTTACACACACACGAGACTGGTATTCCTATCAAGGGGCGTGTGTGTGTGTGTGTGTGTGTGTGTGTGTGTGTGTATTGTGTGTGTGTGTGTGTGTAGAGTGTCTCGTGTGTGTACGTCTGCTCCCACATTGTGTGCCTGTGAATTCACTTTTAAATATTTGAATTTAAAAAACATACAGAAAATAAAAATAATATTCTCGTCTTTCCCAGCATCGTCATTTCCCAGGTGGTCGGTGGAGGTATTACAGGTGGACAATATTTTTCCGTATTTTCTGACATTTTTTGAAGCACACGACTAATCGATTAATGGAGAAAATAGTGGACATAAAGTTATAAAGACAAATGAAATGACGAGGAAAGTTTTTAGGTGGAAAATTAAAGTATTACTAACAGAATTTTAGATATTTTGAAGTTTCAAAGACAGTTTTATTGAAGAAATTCAACACGTTATTGAATATTTCCTGACCAGGGAACGTTATTTTCATGTTTGTACGCTAAAATTTATCATTTATTAATCAATTACTAACCATTTAAACTGGTCTGTGTTTTTTTTAATATTTTCTAGTTTCTGTCATTTTTCAGCTTCTTAAATGTGAATATTTTCTAGTTTCTGTTTTTTTCAGCTTCTTAAATGTGAATATTTTCTGGTTTTCTGTCATTTTTCAGCTTCTTTCATTAGGTATTTTCCTAGTTTCTGTCATTTTCAGCTTCTTAAATATGAATATTTCTAGTTTCTATCATTTTTCAAGCTTCCAAATGTGAATATTTTCTGCAATTTTCAGCACCAATGTAGCAGACCTAGTTTACTGTTTTTTCAACTACTTAAATACAGATATTTTCTAGTTTCTATTGTCTGTTTACAGCTTCACCCAAATGTGAATATTTTACAGTTTTCTGTTTTTCAGCTTCTTAAATGCTTAGATACTTTCTGGTTTCTGTCGTTTTTCAGCTTCTTAAATGTGAATACTTTTCTAGTTTCTGCTTCATTTTCAACTTCTTAAATGCCTGAATACAAGTTTTCATATTAATTTTTCCAAGCTTTATTAATCGACTTCTTTTCTAGTTTCTGTCTAAACATGAAATGTGAATACTTTCTGGTTTCTGTCATTTTTAGCTTCTTAAATGTAAATATTTTTCTACTTTTCTGTCATTTTACAACTTTGTAAAATGTCTGAATGCTTTTCTAGTTTTGCAATAGCATTTCCTTCTTAAATGTGAATGCTTTCTAGTTTCTGTCATTTTTCAGCTTCTTAAATGTAAATATTTTCTAGTTTCTGTCATTTTACAGCTTCTTAAATTACGTTTTTTAAGACATTTTCTGGACCAATCCCTAACCCCATCTATTGAACGAGAAAATAATCGTTAGCTGCAGCTTGAGTTAAATAAAACGTTCAGAAAAGTTTTTCGTACATTTTCACCTACAAAATAACCGTTGGAATCGCTTCATTATTCATAAACAAGGACAATTTGTGGTTGATTTGTATGATTCTCTCGCACAAACTCAAAGTTCTCGTTTGTGATGACGTGAAGAAGAAGAAGAAGATACTTTTTGTCCGACACGTTTTTCCTCTGAGACTCGGCTCCGGGTCGACTCGTGTCTCAGACACTCGTCTGTCTGCGCTGAGCTGAGCTGAGGGTCACATGAGCATCAGTCAACACATGACAAGGTCAGACCTCCACACCACCAATATACCAATATTTATGGAGCAGGATACACACTGTGGAGACGGATGGGACGACGCATTTTAATCCCTCACACACACACACACACAGAAGCCCCCCCCCACACACACTGAGGGTCTGCAGCCACGGCAGCGATTCGGGGATAAAAATACCGTCTGTAAGCAATGATTAATGCCATTATTGATTTTTTTTTTTTCCCTCTTAAATATAAGAAAAATACTTAAAAGCAGAGGAAAAAATTTAATTGGTCAAAATGTATGCTTTATATAAACAGCAAAAGAATCTTCATGTATGACAAATAAATTATGAATGCAGTGACGCCAAAGTTACAGTTTTCTTTGACTTGGTGTGGGAGAGTGAGTGGTTTACAAACTTCAGTTTCCTGTTGGAAAAGTCTGTCTCACAGTGAGATAAAGCGGCGACATCAAAGGCAACAAAAGAACAACACATATTGTGAAGTTGAGCAGGACAATTTATGATTATATCTGCATTTTCTATTCTTGAGTTACACAGATGTATTGGTTCTATGGTGTCTTGTAATATACTGAATATCACAGAATGACTGTGTTGTGATAGGATCTTTATCGCAGGTCGTGCATCACGTGTTGTCTATACTTGTTAAAATATGTAACAGATTACATTTTTGATTAAAGAGTTAAGGACTGTGTTGTTGAGAAGCAGCTTTACAGGATGTGAGCAGATAGCAGTGACACTGTGCGCCTTACACGTTACATTTCACAGATAAACAATAAAATATCACTCTGAAATCCAAACCAGTAGCTACACCTCTTCAGAAAACCCCACCACCACCACCACCTCCATACATCAACATTCTCCAAATAAAACATGACTGTGTGCATTCTGCCATCATTACCGCCTCGCGAACCTCGTAAATTACTCCAAATCTCACGGCTGATTGAGTAATTTTACAGACTCGGAGGCCGCGGTGCCCCACGTAATTCCCAGATAAGCTGGTGAAATACCTCACAGCTAATAAACATAAAGTACATCTATCAGCGGCGGAGGAAAACACGGCGTGACTGCCTGCGCCTCAGCCGGAGGAGGCCCGGCCCATGTTAGGAATGAATTAGGTGGCGCAGATTAGCCGGGCTATCGCAGCGAGCGATCGTATTTCAGCGCCTCGTTTTCCACCAGCGATTCGCCTCCGTTTCCTCCGTTTAATATATGAAGAGCACAGAATCGATAAGAGTAGAACAGCCAGCCATCAATCACGGTGGCGATAAGGCATGCAGAGCAGCTCTGCTTTTATGCGCGTCAGACAACAGGGCTGTGTTTATGTATTTATGTGTCTGTGAGACGCAGAGAGACGGAGAGAGAGACACTCACACACCGAGAGAGAGACACAGAGAGAGGTGTGTGAGAGGGAAATAGAGACAATCAGGCAGAGTAGAAAAGACTGTGTGGCGTCTCCTTTAAAGAAAACTCATTGTTATGGATGTTTTTGAGGACATTTCAAGCACTTCAATCAGCAAGATTAACTCAGTGACTGAGATTACGGGTTATGACAGATTACTCCATTACTACTGTGTCTGCTTTTCTATTTTAATATCTGTCTGTTGTGTATTTTTTTAGTGTCTCACATTGGTGTAAAGTGTCTTTTGCATAAGTTAAAGGCACTATATAAATAAAAGATATTATTGTTATCGTTATTAAAATGATGGATGGCCCTTTACAGCTGTTTGGTGCATCTTTATAAAGCCAGTGTTCTCTAAACCTTTTACATACAGTATATGAATTTGTGCATCATAAAAGTTTTCAATAATACAAAATAAGACATTAGAACTTAGTGATGGAGGCAGCAGTGGATCAACAACTCATGTGTGCTGTGATGTTAAAATCACTGATTTTCTCTATGGGATTTGGTGTGGGAGAGTGAGTGGTTTATGAACTTTAGTTTCCTGTTGGAAAAGTCTGTCTCACAGTGAGATAAAGACGTGAACATGTGACATAGATATCGTAGACTTTAACTGACATAGATTTTATTGTCCCAGTCTTTTGTTAAACGGACTTTTCCAACAGGAAACTGAAGTTCATAAACCACTCACTCTCCCACACCAAAGCCCATAGAGAAAATCAGTGATTTTTACAGCATACAGGAGTTGTTGATCCACTGGTGCCTCCATCACTAAATTCAAATGTCTTATTTTGTATTAACAATCCTTCATTCTGATTGACCTCAGTGACACAAAGTGACCACATGAGGCAGCAGTAGACCAGCAGCTCCTGTGTCCCCCGTGAGCTAAAATCACTGATTTTCTCTCTGAACTTTGGTGTGGGAGAGTGAGCCTCAGAAAGACATATGAGGTCAAACTCTGTATGAAGTGCAGTTATAGTGACAGATGAGCCTCGTCTCATTTTAAGGTGAAACTGTTGCATGTTGAAGGCAGCAGGTGGATTTGAGGACAGTCAGTACTGCCCTAAAGAGGCACAGCTCCCTGCTCTAATTAGCATACACACACACACACACACACAGTGGGCTGGGAGACAAGCGGCTTCAAAGCAAAAAGCGAGTGAATCAGATTACCTGTTAGCATTAGCATATTAGCCCGGAGCACTGGGGTAGGATGGCATCAGAAGCCTACCTAATGTTTTAGCACTGGGACATTAGCGAGACGCTAAGAGGTTCAGTGACGCTGATGCGCAGATGACATTGAGGTTTGACATTGAGATCGTACACACACACACACACACACACACAGAGCAGCCAGGCTCAGGTTGATGAGACATGATCTGATCAAAGAGTCTTTGTAATAATGATGATCAAATTGTCTCCATTCAGACAGAGCAGAGAGAAGCTACTGCAGTACAGTGGTATTCCCTCAGGGTGGTGTGTGTGTGTGTGTGTGTGTGTGTGTGTGTGTGTGAGTGTCCTCTCGCTCCTCTGCTCTCTATTTTCCTGTTTTTTTATATTAACTAATAAAAGCATGGAGCAATTTTCGGTGTCTCCTTCATGTTTTCACATCATCCTTCCCTCCCTTCTCTCATCCCTCTACCTCACTCCTTCTCTGATTTTATCCCTCTTTTCTCTCTCTCTAGCATCCCTTCCTCTCCTGTTCCTCCTCATGTCTTTCACTCCTCTCGTCCACATGACTCTGTCTTTATGGGCACAATAAAACCAGCACAAATCTAAAAATATACTGTAAGAACAAACTCAACCTTGTCTCTGAAAAATGAAGCTCCTGCCAAAGTGCAGTCACAGTTATTCTGCTTCCGTCAGAGGAAATGTTGTATTTAAGTATCAACAGATGCCCATGTCAATGAATGAATAAATGAATGAACGTGAAAAGGTTTGGGCACAAAAAAAGCATGTGGTTGTGTAAAGATCGTGGTTTCAACATTCTTTCCATGAAAAATGTCTCAATAAAGTATAAAGTAAAAAAAAACAACACACTATTGTTCCAAAGAAAGGAACACTTATTGTAAATCAAGTGTCAGTTATACTTTTTGGAGCCTAGAGGGCGCAGCAGAGCAGTAAACTGAGGACAAAAACATTACCTATGAAGCATCATTTATGAAAAATATGCATGTGGATTTCGGCAGCATTGGAACGAGCACTAAACAATTTCAGTAAAATCTTTTTTCACAATAAAGTGATTTGTGATGTCACCTTTGAAGTTAAGCCTGACTTCAATATTGAGCCATTGAATTGGCGCAGAAGCAAAGATGATCACGCACGATCCAACTGCCAACCTTTGCGATTCTCTAATTGCGTCGTTTTTAAATTGCGATATTTTCTTTTGTTTCAAACTGATGAATTGTCGAGGTCTAATTAGAAGCCGTCGTCCTGTGCGGGTAGTTTTCAAAAACAAAATTAAAACGACTCCATACTTGTCGCTAAATGAGAAAGATATTACATTTATTTTGCAATTACTCATGAGAAAGTCATTTGCGACTGTTTTAATTTCTTGGACGACACCCAGAAAACACACACACACACACTGTGTGACGACAGAAACGCAGACACGAAGCGAATCCTCCGGTCACATGTTTCAGGCAGACATTTTGGTTCATATACCCGTATCTCCACATAATCAATGTTCTCAGATTTTGCTGTGAAGCTGTTGCTGGACCTCTCCACCTCCCTCTCACACCTCTTTACTCCCCCCCACTCACTCCCTCCCTCGCTCCCTCCCTCCCTCCCTCCCTCCTCCTCCTCTCATGTTGCCACCAGTAGTGTTTTGCTGCTGCTGGTAATGGGATTCAAAGGCCTGGATCACCCATCAGACCAAATCAATAGGCCTTTCATTGGCCGCCATCTCTCAGTGCCTTACAAAGAGCAGCCTGTGTGTGTGTATGTGAGCGAGTGTGTGTGTGTGTGTGTGTGTGTGTCTCTACAATAAACACTGACCTTGTTGGGACCAAACTCTGATCCTAATGCGGTAAAATGTAATGTTTTAAAGGTCCTGGTTGAGGTTAGAGGTCAAGGCTTGAACGTGAGGTTAGGATTAGGTTTGGTTATGGTTAAGGCCGTAACTTGCCCCCCCCACACCCCACACACAATGAATGGACGTCCATGCAAAGTCCTGACAAGGATAGATGAACCAATTTGTGTGTGTTTGTGTGTGAGAGTGTAAGCGTCCTCTTGCCTCACTGATCTCCCCGGGGTTCCGGAAAGACCTGTGCTTATTTGCTCCACGCGTCCTAAAACACACACACACACACACACACCAGCTGGACCAAATATTCAGCTGGGAAAGCACATCCACTCCGCCCACTGCTGCCCTGGAGCTGTGTGTTTTTGCGTGTGTGTTTACGTGTTTGTGTGTGTGTGACAAAAAGCAATATATATATATATATATATATATATATATATATATATATATAGAGAGAGAGAGAGAGAAAGTAGGAAAGGGAATGAGAGTTTGTGTGTGTGTGTGTGTGTGTGTGTGTGTGTGACAAAGAAATAGAAAATCACAAACAAGAGAGTGAGTGAGGTAGAGGGAGAAAATTAAACATAGACAAAGTGTGTTCCCTGAACACGACATTCATATAAATCACCGTGCATGACTGCAGCGAGACTAAAGGACGTTATATTTGTGTTTCCTATTGTCAAGAGAGAGAGGAAAAACATCAATGTATCGATCCAAAATAGCTGAAAATAGTCCCCTGCAAATTCACCAGTTCCTCCTCATTGATAAAAATGCCAATGAGCAGCAGCTTTCGCAAAAAAACAACTGAAATATATTTGTGACATTTTAAAAGTTCCAGGGGGACCAGAAGAAGAAGATTAAGACGAGGACGTGAAGACACTACCGAGGCTACATCCACACTGACCAGGCTTCTGGAGCGTTGTCCTTTTCTTTTAAATTGTGGTAAATTCTGCACCTGCATCAAGGCTGCCGTGCACATTAAGACAGTGTTTTCATAGAAGTCTGAAAAGTCAAAAAAGTCAGAGCAAACTAGAACTAGCGTTCAGGAGAATTCGCACAAGTTTGGTATCGTTTCAGTTCTCAGTTCACTCGGAGTGAAAAATATCTCAAAACGTTCTCCTTGTGTTTTCAGGTATGAACCCAATATGTTACTTTGGGAAAACGATGATCTTGTTGTTTGTACAGTGTGCAAGCTTCATGTCGTCTACTCCATTTTTTGGGTGTATTTCTTTTGGCAGTGTCACAGTGCCACATACAGGGCTGGTATGTGTACTACAGTGTCAAGAGTCTGTCGTGTTTACAGAAAACTTCGTACAAGGAGAGTTGAGTTTTTTTGTGGGCAGGAAAGCTGGCGTCGCGAAATGGGGTACAACTAAGCAGATATTTCCCCAACTGACCGGAGAACAAGAAGAGAATACTGGATTTGAGTAAAGACACCGGGCGCTGTAACGTTGTATCGGTGTTGGACGCTTGGTTCTGCTGAATTGAAGCGCTGTGGTCTGTCGTCTGGATAAAATAGAACTCTTGCCTATTCTCTGCGTAAGTGACGTCGACACATTAACTAAAGTGGATGCAAATGACTTCCTGTGCCGCAACAGAGAAGGAACACGAGGGGTTACTCTCGGTTTCACCTCCACTCACGTCTCATAACAGAAGCCTCAGCTCTGATGTTTTCTTCAGACAAACAAACAGCGACAGAGAAAAGAATCCGTCAGTGCGGCTGCACGTTATCTCTGATACGCAGATTAAATGCTCGTCTCCACGCGGTTGTATGGATGTAGTCGTACTTTGAAAACTCAGACAGACATAAAAGGTCAGGTTACGTCCCTTCCTGTTTCTTATCTGCACTGAGTCTCAGTCAGGACGCGACAAAGTCAAGCGCCCCGACCTCAACCACAGCCTCGACATGAGACGCAGGACATGTACACCCCCGTCTGTCCCTGTGTCCTGTCCTCTCTCTGTGTTGACTGCAGTGAAGAGACACATCACTGTCTGATTCACAGAAACCTGGCTCTGCTGCAGTCATCAAACAAATATCCACACAAATACTCACTAATAACTACAAAGTGCAAGTGTGACTATCGACGCAGCCACACACACACACACACACAGTCAGTTAGCGAGCGCGCTATCAACAGTGCAGCAGTTCAAAGTCCTATTAGCGATGCTTTTTCATCCTCTCCCTGCTTTATTTAACGAGACGCGCCAATTAAGAGCCGGCAATTCTAATTGAAGCTAACCGCCGCTAACGTTAGCGCTGCTGGCACCCACAACAAAGTCGACGCACGACACGTGTAAACAAACCCCAAAAACAAACACACACACACACACACATATATACACACACAGCTGAAATAAATAACGAGATAAGACAAGTTAGTGTGTGTGTGAGAGAGGGAGATGCTGTTCTGCAGGGACAGATATGTTGATTTAGAAATCTGTCTAGGAACATGCAAATGTATGCAAATGGCACCTGTGTGTGTGTGTGTGTGTGTGTGTGTGCAGCTCGGAGACATGTCTACTGTTGTGTGTATGCATTTACATTGCACGCTTATATGCAAATACTTCAGTTTGTTTCTCCCTCTCTGCCCGTATGTGTGTGTGTGTGTGTGTGTGTGTGTGTGTGTGTGTGTGTGTGTGTGTGTGTGCAAATTAGAAAAACACATTGCCTTTTTTTAATCTGTTTGGTAAAACAACAAAAGCGAACACAGTGAGATTGAAGGAGACATAAAAAGAGACAAAGAGGCAGGGAAAAAGGGAGAAAGGAAAGGGCAGATGGTGTGTGTGTGTGTGTGTGTGTGTGTGTGTGCAAGAAAACAAAGAGCTGCAGGTGAAAACAAATTGGAACAAAAAGAGAGGAATGTGGATAAAGGCGGTGAGGATGAAATGAGAGTCTGTTCCGTGTTATTTATTTTCCCGTCGCTCACATCGTCCCTCTGCACTTTACAGGCGACGCCAAACTCCTGACCTTATGACCTCTAGCAGATCCCTCCCTCGTGTCAAACGGTGGAAATAGAGATGCACTGATGCTTTTTTTGATTTAGAGATTATTTTTTTATTGTTATTATTTTAAAAGAAACCAAGTAAAGCAGACAAGGCGACATGTATCATGTGACCTGAACTTGTGTTTTTAAAATGGCTTGTTGTGGCTCGCTGGTAAATACATTTTCACCGTGTCAAATCTGACACTGAGTCATCTCGACATATAATACAATATAATACTTGACAGTGTCTGAGTTAAAAGCTGCGTACGCTGCCCTCTCACCTCTCCAAAGGTCATTGATGAAGTTGTTGACGTGTAAACACGGCGATGTACAACAACAAACACAGTGTACAGCGTTTGGACTGAAAGACGCTGAAGTCAGGGAGACTTTAGAGCTGTTAAATGTCGCCAGAAAAGAACATCGCACGCTCAAAGCAAGACAACACTTTCAGCAAGAAGCTAAAGTTTGGACAGAAAGTCGGTTTTCATGTTCTACATTATCTGCTATGCTGCCTGTAGTGGTGCGGTGGTTCTTGTATTCTCCACCTCCTTAGGTCCTTTTGTCATAAAGACTGACCTTGTCAGGACCAGTCGTCCTCATGGAGACCAAAACCTGGTCCTGAGGCAGAACCTCATTTCTGAGAAACGAGTTATAGGTTTAGGACTACGATTTGAAAGGTTTCAAACCTGTGTGTTTGTGTGTGTGTGTACCTGTTATTCCTTATGTTGTAGGGACCTAAATCTGTTTACACTGTCACATGATGGGGACAAAAATCAAGTAACTGACTTCATTTTAAGGCGATGACCTGTTTTAAAGTTAGGCTGGTCAGGATTAGGATTAGGTCAGCAGTAATGATGGTTAAGGTGAATGAATGTAAGTCAATGTAATGTCCTCTGAAGTCATGGAAACCAGTGCGTGTGTGTGTGTCACATTTATATGCATGTATGTAAATGAAAACATGCAAATGTGGGATCATAAACCCATGTGTGAATTGTGTGTGTGTGTGTGTGGTTAGGTTACTGAAGTTGTGCATTTTATGTGTTATTTTTTTGAACATTAAAGAGTTTTCTTTCATCAGATGGAGGTAAAAAGAAAAGACAAATCAGCATCAGTCCCAGAAAAACCTGTGATCCACAGTGGAGACACAAACCACATCAAACCGTAACCATGGCAAAGTAAAAAAGCACCAGTGCCCGTTTGTGTGACCGTGATGATGAGCTGTTGATCAGCTGATCATCAGCTGTTGATCAGCTGTTTCACGTCAGGTGAGTGTGAAGAGAGAACGAGCAGCAGGTTGTGTTTTCAGCTCGTCTCAAAGCACCGGCTCCTTTTCTGACACTTCATTCACACAGAGTGGCACCATGCTGAGTCTCTGCTGCTGGAGCGACTGTGTGTGTGTGTGTGTGTGTGTGCAGCAGCAGAGCGTGTCCTCGCAGATGCAGTGATAAAAACACAGCGTGTGAGTGTGTGTGTTAGTGCTCTGACCAGGTGTGTGTCCAGGTAAACCCTCAGGCTGTCCAGCTCCTGTCTGGGCTGTGTCCAGTTCTCCGTGCTGTCCAGCGCCTCCTGCAGCCACGAGATGAAGCCGTCCAACTGCTGCACGAAACACTGGGGACAAACAGAGAGAGAGAGAGAGAGAGAGAGAGAGATTTAAAACAGTCATAACATGTAAAAAAAATCTGTGAGGTTCTGTCCAGAATCTGCTGGACTCACATCAACACAACACAACACAGCACTCAACAAAAACACTGCAGCAGAGATGAGAGGATGAGGACCAGAAGAGAAGATACTCTGGAAGAAAGAAGAGAGCGATAAAGAGAAGACAGGCAGGTGACCAACAAGTGGAGGGCAGAGGAAACAGGAGAAGAGGGGAGGAAACAAGAGGAGAGGAGAGGAGAGGAGAGGAGAAATTCAAGGACAGAAAGAGACGAAAGAGCTGCCGGATGTAACAGGTAAACACAGATTAGGATTAAAAACACAGACAGAGGGAGGAGTGAGGAGAGAAAATGGTTAAATGAAGAAAAGAGCGAGGACGGAATGAGAGTGTGGAGGGCGAGAACGAAACGAGAGGAGACTGAGAAGTGGATGAAATGAAAATGAGAGGTAGTTACGGCACGAAAATGATGCAGCGAGGACGCTTGAAACAAACAATTTAGAGAGAGAAGAAAGAAAAACACAGTGCTGGAAAAAAGAAAAGTGGAGGAAAACAAGAAAAATCAACAGGGGTGGAAAAAAGAAAAACAGGAAAAAGAAGTGAAAATGAAAGAGATAACACACACATAGGTGGACTGATGAAGAGAGGGGAAAACAACAGAGGGAGAAGAAGAAGAAGAGAAGCAGCGCTCGTTGCCTGGTGGAGAGTTACTGCCATCTACTGGCCAACATGAGGATTCATGAAGACACTGAAGAATGAAAACATGAAACTGAATTAAGAATAAATCAATTAAATAGAATTATTTTAAAATATTTTTTATTTTAAAACTTTTTTTTTTCCCGGAATAAAATGTGAAGAAATAGCGGGAGGACAACGAGTCGAAGTCGTATCTGATCCGGTACAGATCTGTGCCGTTTAAATCCACTTCACTGCTGAAGAGGATTCGGAGGCGACGACGAGAGCTGCAGTCACAACAGACGTGAAGAGTTTAAACCTCCGCTCTGAAGAGAGGAGCGCGAGACGAGGAGACGCTTACAGTTCACGTTTCAATGGATTTTCACGCACACGAAACGAGACGAGGGAGCTTCAGTCAGAGACGTCAGGATCACAAACTTTCTCACTGTGTCAAAATAAAAGCACAGGAACGTGTGCTCTGTGTGAGTCACGACACAAAGAGGAAAAACGTGAACAAACTGAAACTGTCGGTTGTTTTCTCCATTTATCAAGTTTTAATGATTTCTTCGTTATGTGGAGCAAAGAAACCAGAAAATATTCACATTTAAGAAGCTGAAAAATCATAGATGAATAAAAAAAACACTTAAACAAACTCATCGATTACATGTGGATTCATTTAATTAAACCCTGTGAGGGCACAGCGTGTGTATCTGTAGTTCTCCATCATGAATTAATTCATTTCTACAAATGTTGTTGTTTATTAACATGGGGGTGGAGTGGCTCAGTGGTTAAGACCAGTACCCTGTGTGCGAAAGACATCATGGTCGCAAGTTCGACTCCACCCCTGGATGATTGTACTCAATTCCATTGTAAATCGCTTTGGATAAAAGCGTCTGCTAAATGACATGTAATGTAATAAGAACAATTTTCTTATCGTGAGGAAGAAAGGTGAAGATCTTTTGTTTGTGGACAGCGGTTTGACTCAGACGTGTGAAATGTTTCTGTTTAAAATGTTTTTTCTGTCCATAAAGATGTTAGTAATGGATTATTAAATTAACAAACAACTATTTTGAATACGTTTGAGTGTTTCTGGGATTCTCTTCAGCCTCTTAAATATGAGTACGTAGATTGATGGATTATGAAACAATTTTCACTATATATAATATAATGTCACAAATGGGACTTTTGGTTAAAACAAACAAAAACATGTTACTTTTCATTAATATTTTAGAGTGAACAACAAGAATGGTGAGTAAAAATCATGACATCCTGGAATAACTGAAAAGATGCAGCTCCCCCTTGTGGCACTTTTAAATAAATCACGAAATGTTGCATTTTTTAACGTAGCGTAGAAAACGTGACCAGGATAATTTCACATGACTATCGGCTGTCAGCTAAATGTCCAATAGTCATCGTAGGATTAATATTTTGCATTTAAACAACATTTATTCAAGCAAATGAATATTTTTAATGACGCACCAGGTTAGAGATTTATTAGTTCTGTGAAAATCTCTTTCATAACCGAGCAAAAATTGGTAATCATTTCAGGTAATCGGCCGTAATTGTCTCATGTTTAAGAGGACAGTTAAGTGCGTCTTCAGGTGGACGGCTGCAGGCAGAGACGAGCGCCCACAACACACAAACGCACACAGAGGTCGACGTGAGGCTGCAGACTGAATCTTATATGGAAACAACCCAGCGAGATAAACACACACACACACACACTGAGGAAATGGAGAAGTCATTTACATAAAACTGAGGACGTTCACTAACGTGACGCCTGAAATTCATTGTTTCCAGTCCGACCTCAAACATCCGCCGCTGAATAACAAGTGTAACACAGACAATTCTCATATTCTCAGCATCCAGCTTGGTTTCCATATCTGTATCTGAGAGGGACTCAGAAAAACTAATGACAGAGCAGAGGAGGAGGAGGAGGAGGAGGACGGTGTGAAGGTAAATGTGATGGAAATGACTGGAGTCTGTGTTTTCACCTCGTCTACAAATCACTGCATCGAATCTGTGCGAGTCTGTCCTCGTGTGTGAAGACGAGTTTCTGTGATGATACCAGTGTGTGTGTGTGTGTGTATGTGTGTGTGTGACACAAACCTTGACCGATTGAGCGTCAGTATGTTAATTACAACCATGACCCTAAACAAATATATACATATATAAATATATATATTGATATGATTCTGTCAATCTCTGCTGCTACTGCTGCTGCTGCTCGTTATGAAGGAGAGATGGAAATCAAAAGTATTGATGGGGTCACAGATGAGGAAGAAAGGAGGAGGAGGAGAGGAAGGAAGGATAAGAGGAAGTGAGGGAAGGAGGAGAGGAAAGAGGAAATGAAGAAAGAAAGGAAAGAAAAGGAATGAGGCGATCAGGCAGAGTGAAAGTAAAGGATGGTGGTGTAACGGAAACAGAGAGAAGATAAGACCAGAAGTTCATAGATTTGATGGACCAGCATGCACTGGGGCTGCTTACAGCTGCTTTCATGACTGTAATCCGCCGAGGCTCCTGGGAAACAGGGTGGCGGCCTGCTGGGAGCTGAGAACTTCGCCCACATCGCCGTTCACTGAAATAATCGCTGAGCGACGTGGACTCAAACTCCCAGCATGCCGAGCGTCGTCCTCCGCCGCTCACATGTTACATTCCTGTGTGTCCGTGGCACGAGACGAGGACGGAACGCGAGGACAAGAGAGAGAGACACTCTGCTCACGCTCATGTTCGTAATCCCACCATTTCATTGAAACTCAAGGCCAGATTACATTAGATTACTTAACTCAACATTAATATTTATTGCTAATAAATGTGGATTAGAAAACTGCGAAATTATTTTACAGCTCACAGGATAAAATGTTGTGAGGTCATCCTTACATCAGTTCTCAAGTTTTTCAAATTAAAAAGCACAGCAGTAACACTCACTAGTAAACCTGTGAGTTAACTAGTGAGTGAGGCTCAGCTGCAAAGGAAGCTTGCACGCACCACAGTTTGAGAACCCGGGATTTATGTGATATTTAAGGTTTAGAGGAATTGTACCAAATGTGGAAATGCTTGTTTATTTTTAATAATGATCTTGATTTACATTTACAATGTAAATGACTAATAAAGGACTCTCTTATCTTATGTTGAACTTCCTCAGATGAAAACCAGTGACTCACACAGTTTAGATTCAACTTCACAAACTTTCTCCTCCTCTCCTCTCTCTCTCACTCACTCTTTTTGCTTTTGCTTTACCTTTACCTCCTCTTCAACCTGTTTATCTATAGAAACAACAAAAGAAAATAAATAAATAAATAAACACACACCCTCCTCCGTCTCTCTCTCTCTTATTTTCCTCTCGCCTCTCGTGTCGGTTGGTGGCCCCGCCCTCCCGCCGGGCCAATCAGACGAGTGTTGATGTGAGTCTGTTGTCTGTCTGTCCCCCACTGCTCGCAGATAGGCCGACGCGCCGCAGCGCCGCCAAACACAGACACCTCACACTGAGGACGCTGATGCCATACACTCACACACAATCATGTGATCACATGACCTGCAGGACACTTATCTAACTGTTGGACCCTCTCTCTCTCTCTCTCTCTCCCTCTGTCTACGTCTTCTCTTTTCTTTTCTGCAGTGCAGCAGCATCATTACAGGAGCGCGTGTGTGCGTGTGTGTATATATATGTATATTTCCTCATAAGCTTTCACGGAACGAGCCGCACATTTACGTGACGTGGACGCAAACGACGGCCGCTGCGTTACAAAATGAATGACGAGGCGGTCAAGGTCGAGACAGCAGCGTCTGCGGGGGTCAAAGGGCGAGGATGAAAATATAAAAAAAACAACAAAGTCTGGAGTAAAATATTCATGTCCAACAGCAGAGACAGCAGGAGGACGGCAACAGAAAGACAAAGCATTTGTGTATAATATCTATAGTATATATTTATATATGAAAGTAAATGCAAACTTTGTATAAAGAAGTCAGCGGTTTATAACGATGAAACTATGAAGAAAATGTAGGAAAATGTGTTTTATTCACATTTATATCAAAGAAATGTATTGTTATGGGTCAAAAGTCATATAAAATATTATTCTGGCATATATTCGTGCTGAAAATCTTTCATCTTGTTGCTTTAGTAAGTAGTACATGGGTTTTAAAGGGAATTTTCGATCAATTAAATTCAGGGAAACAATCTATCTGATTACACAGATGTAGTTGTCGAACCATTATGACAAAGAGGTAAATATAGGGGTTTAATATTTTACTGTTTTTTAAAAATTCTGCACCTTATGTATGGAACATGCATTTGTTTTACATAATCTGCCTTTAAATTGAATCCGTTTTCTTTTTATTTGTCTTTTGCTGCTGCCTATTTTACCCAGAACTCCCTTGAAAACGAGGTTTCTTAATCTTAATGGGATTTTCCTGGTTAAATAAAGGTTAAATTAAAATAAACATGACTAATAACTATAAATGAAATGCACGAATCATAATCGCAACCATAAAAAAATCACAAATAATGACAATATAAATGTTTTTCTTCAGAGAAATAAAGGATTTGATTTGTTTTTATAATATAAATAGTGCCGATGTTTATGAGAAGCTCATATGGCACGATTTTACGGTTGATGTTCTCACCTCACACTCAAACTCAAGTGAAGTTCAGCAAGTGTTGACACACTTTTACAACTCTGAACTTTTACATTAGCAAATCAAATTTAACAGATACATGGAAATTAATTTGAAAGAAAAAAGAAAAAGGAATTTACACTTTAAGATGGAACGGCTCCATCACGAGCAGACAGCGATTGAGTGGAGCAGCTGAATCTACTTTGGCTTCTTCTTCATTTTGTTTCCCCAGCAGAAAAAAATGAACCTGGGAGGAAAATGAAATATCCCACTGACGGGGAACGCAACTGATTTCATCTGCCATAAAAGGGACGAGTTCAGACATGAGATTCTGTTTCTTTCTACTCTGTTCATCTCAACTCTAATCAAATCTACTCAACTCCGACAACAAACACAGCCCTGCACCTCCACCACCCTCTCCTTCCCTCTCCCTCGCTCTCTCAGAGGAGACGAGACTTGGTAGACGGATTATTTTTCTGTTCTGCTCCTGGATTTGATTCATTTCTGCTCCAGCAGTGATCGCTTGTCCCTGGACGGATGATTTCTCTCTCTCTCTCTGTCTGTCTTTCTGTGTGTATTCAGCGGAGACTCTCAGAATGTCATCCTCCACACCGAGACAACTTCCACTCCTCTCTTCACTTCCTCAATTAGGCAGCTCATCCATCGCCATGATTACATGCTGCTAATTAAGCAGCTAATCAGCTAATTACCCAGGAGCAGAGAGGAGAGGAGCGAGCGAGTGTGTCTGAGTGTGTATAAGAAAGCAGAGCATGACTCCTAATGTGTGTTTGTCTTTTTTTGGACTCAAGTTTTTTCTAAAGTGCATCACTTTTCCTAGATTTACGAACAGTCACTCACGGTGACTGAAAACCAGCGGGAGCTCTCACTTAAAAACAAAAACATTAAGTTAAAAATTAAGAGAGAAAATCAGTGATTTTAACATCACAGCACACAGGAGTTGTTGATCCACTGCTGCCCTTCATCGCTAAGTTCAAATGTCTTATTTTGTCAATTTGTTCAGATTTACCTCAGTGACAAAAGTGACTTTTTAAAGAAACTATTTTTTGTTTGCATTTCTTTGTCCTCTCCTCCGCCGCTGTGGGCGACTGTATTTAATAATGAAGTAGTGGTGGAGGGTTTGACATCAGTATTGGCCTCGACTTTCATTATCTATGCATCATTAAAGAAATATCTTTTAAATGATCTCATGATTTGATCAACTTGAGTAAATTAACCTCGGGAAGGGAAAATAAATTTCTCCTCGCTCAGAAAATACGGAGCTCCCATTCCAGACACGGACTGCTGCTTGTCAAACTGTTCCCAAAATCAACCGCACGACAGCGACGGAGACCGGAGCAGAGCGGGGGACAGCTTCGACATTTCATCCGTCAAATCATCATCATTCTGAATATCAATGCGGGGGAATCTCATTTGACTTCAGGAATATGAAGGACGCGGTTCGATGAGGCGGGACTGACGTCACCCCGCGACATGTCCGGGGTCACTGACCCAGCGTTCCCTCTTACACAGACACGGCCTTTAAATACTCGTAATTATCCTAAAATATTCTGACCATACTGGCTGATAATCTTATTACCGCTGGTCTAATTCCGTCCTCGGGCTCCGGACGGATCCGGCCGACACCAGATAAGACGCAAACTTGACCGAACCCCGAGGGAAGCGTGCGACGTCGCAGCATTAAAGTAAAATGTAATGACACCGTAAAGAGATGGAATGAAATAATCTGAAAAGAGTGAAACTATAAAAAAAAAGATATTAGAGGCAGCGGAGGTTCTTTACTGCGATAATTAAACGAGCAGCGGGGTGAGGAGAATAAATCCCCAGAGCTATTGACATTTCACCATATTCAATACGACAGATATGACTGATTAGTTCAACGGGGCGGCCTCATCAATAATCCGCCTGCCAATCAAACGTGACCTTTAGAAGTGGGATGATGAATTAACGGAGGCCACGGGACGATCCGATACCAGACCTCCAATCCATCACAGCGGCTAGAGACGCGGAGACGAGGGCAAAAGTAAGAAAATAAAGAGTTTAAGTCATTTTGGGTTTCACTTTGTTGTTGGAACTCAAGTTTGCTCTGGTCCGGACGCAGAGACATGCTAATACTAATGCTAATGCTAGGTACAGATAAACAAAGAAGTACCGTCCCTATATTGCCATTACACACCATATAATTTATTATTATTTTTAAATCACTTTAAGAGGTGAGATCATGATTTAACAAAGGCCATGGGACAATCTGATACAAGACCTCCAGCCCATGACAGCAACTACAGTGACAACGACAAGAAAAAAATGGTAAAAGTTGATTGATTTTGATTCAGATTGTTGTCAGAACTTGTCAGAAGAAGTTTTTCCCCTCCTTAAAAAAATAGAAAGAAAAAATGTTCACTTTCAATTTGTTTGTTTTTTGTTTCTTTTAAATGACATGAAGCCTGATTATTTAAAATAAAATGGTCATATTTAGTGTTCTAACCCTTTAAATTCTATTTTTTAAACAACAGGTAGATGTCGATGTCATCGCATATTTTTCTCCGTCAACAAAATGAACACATTTTCTGATGATGATGACGACGCTGTTTGTGCGCACATTTCTATCAAATAACTGCTCTTTCTTGTCATATTGCAATTTAATTAATTTAATTTTAATGCAACTTTTAACACATCGAAGCAGCTATACAATCATAGGTATTGCGTAGTATATTCGATTTCAGCCAATAAACCTCAGTAAACGTTGGACCTTTAAATAAGAGAAAATGTGGAGTAAACACCAGAGAATATTAAAGAAAGGAGATTTTTCTTTTTTGTTTTAAAGTCTTCAGGAGCTCAGAAATAAATGTGTGTTAAAAACCTTCGCACAGTCCTTACCTCAATCTTCCTCCAGATGTCAGGGTCTTTGTCCTGACTGTGAATGTCCTGCAGCAGCTCCTGCACCAGTGACACACGTCCACGTCCATTCACCTGCAAGTGGCGTTCCGCAGACTCCCGGCCCTCATCCTCTTCAGACTGCAGATCACTCAGCGGGCCGGACTCGATGCTTTCCCCGACCGAGGGCGCAATGTCACTGGAGGAGGTGGGGCTAAACCGGCTGACCAGGTGTCTTCTGTAAGGAAGCTGCGGGGAGGACAGAGAGAGGACGTGATGGGAGGCAGGTTCTGGATCAACATGTGTGTGTGTGAGAGTATAAGACGTACCAGTGGAGGCAGAGGAGAAGAATTATCGTCCCCACTCTCTGCGACGCAGCTCACGCCGTCCCCTACGTCCCAGTCCGGGTTGAGCTCCGTCAAATCCCAGTCGTCCACGTCCTGCAGAGCTTCCGGGTCTGAGTCTCCGGGTCTCTGCAGGAGAACATTTAACCCAGCAACATCTTCACAAACACATGTTAAAAAAAACCTTCAATCTTTTATTAGGATGTTGATTAAACGTGTGCACAAACCAGCGGGAGGGACTGAGCCAGACTCTCCAGCTTCATGGCGAGCATCTCCGTCTTACGCAGCTGAGCGGGAAGAGCCAAGAACTCCTCCGACCCGTACCAGTGTTCCCGGTCTGGACTGGCTCTTTGTGAAACCGGGGCCCCCTGCTGGAGGATGACACACACAATTCACAGACGATTAACAGATAAAATAAAACTTAACTCATTGGTTAGATTTGTATAATTCAAAGCCAAATGTGAATCATTTCACACTTTATTTTAATCTATTACTGATTAAAATGAAGACAAAAGGTTATTTTGGTTGAAGTTTGTAGAATAATGAACTATAATTCCAAAAGTTATGTATTTAATGCACTATATTGAATAAAAACACACTTTGAAATGGTTGATATCACATTCACACTTCCCACGAAAATGCACCAAATGTTTCTTTCTGCTTCTTTTGCTGTGTTTCAAATGTGTCTGAAATAAATTAAATTGGTTTTAATTTATTTTATTTTGAAAAAATATTGTATGGTCTTTCAAATATTCTGGATAACAAAAAGACTAACTTTTATAAAAGCTAAGCACTGAATTCCTTCAAGAGAAACTTGAACAAACCAAAACTTCAGATTAAAAATAGAAGAATTTCTGGAGTTCAAATTAGAAAAGAAAATAACTTTCGTGTGGAAACTTCTCTTCTGTCATTTTATATCATATCATCACAATCAATCTGTCTCCATTTGATATAACAGCATGTTCAAAAACAACCCCAGCTCTTGTTACGTGTTAACCTTCACCTTCTGCTCCTGACGCTTCACGATCCAAACTGCCGCCTTGCCGGGCGGTGGTCGGGGGTCCGACTCCTCTCCGGACGCCTCCAGGTCTGAGGAGAAGAGCTGCTCCCTCATGGGGGAGGGCAACGAGGAGTCGGACTCCCCCTCACTGTGAGCGTGTGTCTCCTCCTGCGTCCTCTCCATTTGTTGTGATGTTCCATCCTGAGACGCCGCGGCGTCGGCAGTCGTGGTGGTTGGCGTGGCCGCAGACGAGCCCCTCTGGTCGGCCGGCGCTCGCTGCACACGCCCCTCTGAGTGTATGCCGGGTCTGGAGGTCACATGGTTTCTCTGCAGGTTTCGCCCATTCATGACCTGACGAGTTAAAGTGAACACAGCTTAGAAACAAAGGATAAAAATCCCAACTCCACATATTTTTACAGGAAAACACGACAAAACAAACTCACACAGCAACTCCATCATCGCACTGAACAGGAAACAAGCTTTCATTGACAGTTTACCCACTCACATCAAACACAACAAGAGTTTATATTCATCCTCAACAAAGATAAGCGATATATGAACTCCTGTTTGCTGACTTTGTCACTTTAGTTTAATATAGTTTAAAAGACAGTTCATGATGGTTTTGATCCTGTTGTTATATGAAGTGGCTGTGGACGGGAATGCATTGTAAATATTCACTTGAAAATTTTATTTAATTTGTATTTTATGAGGGAAGATTAGCAGCCATGGTTGTGGACACTATTGGGAAACTGAGAAAACAATAAACAAGTTATTAAAAGAGAGGTTCAAACTAGTTTTTACCAATACATTTCCACAACTTTGAGACACATTTTCACAACCATATACTCTCTGTAATGTCTATTACTCTTGAAAACAAGCATGTAAGACACTATATTTTGATTGAAATAGTATTAAAACATGACTAACTATGCAGCTTAAATGCACCAAATAGGAAACTATTTCAAATGTAGAAGAATCAGTGACTTTCTACTGTCAGTGTCAGCTCATGAAAAGATGGTCAATCATCTTGAATTGTCTTCTTAATTGCTATTGGATGATGGTGGGTAAAAAATGGGATATCATTTCCACAACGTTCTATGTTCTTGGAAATGGCATTTTTCAAATGACATAACATTTCTAGGTTTTAATGACTGTAGAAAACCTGAAGGGACATTTGTGATTTAGCCAGTAAAGACGCGTCTTAATAAAAGAAGGATACAAACCTGCAGACTTTCGTAGGATTGCGACACATTCTCTGGATAAACTGATTCTAGCTCCAACCAAAACTTGGAGCGATCCGGAGGATCCACGAGAGAGGGGGAGCTCTGGCTGAGCTCAGCCTGGACCTGGAGTCCACAGAGCGGGTTGACTCTCCTCAAACCTCCCTGCGACTCCTCCCTCCTGGTTCTTCCGTCACTGGAGTACAGAGCGGCTCTCTTGGGGAGCGACGGCTGCGTGGGCGACACCTCGGTGCTGTGGCTCACGCCGTACAGCGGCCGCTTCGCGCCTTCACTGTGGACGGGCGGACCGGACTGCATTGTGGGCAACTGCGGCGGAGAATGGTTGTGGTTTGTGAGATCGTCACTGGGTGTGGCGAGTTCAGGTAAACTGCTATAAAGGTCCTGGTTGGAGGGGGAGCGGCCTTCGGGTTCAGGGCGGGAATCTTCGGTTGGATCGGGCTCCTCCTCCTCCTGGGAAGCGTCGCAGTCGCCGGGCTCTCCTCCCCGCGCCTCTGGCTCGTCGCCTGGACTGTAGTCGCTCAGCTCAAAGGCGGTGATGCCGCAGTCTAAAGAGAAGTAGTCCTGGCTGCAGCGGATGGTCAGCTGACCGCAGTCGTCCACCTCCGTCAGAGCGTCTAGGCGGGTCTGCGCGACAAGAACTCACCATGTTAACATGTGCTGGGGATTCACCCGGTGACAGGATGAGGAGGAGGTTTGAGAAGGTACAATAAAACAAATACCTGGTGCTGGTCCTGGCTGAAGGCCTGCAGGATGTCCGTCTGCCTGGTAAAGTTTCCGTTGGAGTCCTGCAGACCCTGCAGCAGACGCTCCTTCAGGACGAGGACGGAGACTCTGAGCTGGTGCCAGAGCAGCTGCACCGTCCTGAACCACAACCACAACAGAGACACAATCATAAAACACCGAAACTGACTGGAGTCAGCAGTGCAGCAACTGCAGGTGAAAGATTTATTTATGTTAAACTCTGACTCTGGTGTCTCCAGGAAAATGAAACTTCCTTTGTCACTGGTTTTGTGTTTTTTAATGTGTCCATGAATGGATATGTATTATTGTGGCTGTATATATATTCATCCAATAACCCATGGCTCTTTCTGGAAAGCAATGTGACACTTGATTATAAATAAAATAATAAAAATAACTGATGTGCATTTTTACTGTTGGAACCGCAGGGAGAGAAGAGCATGAACATTTTTATGAAACTATGAAGAGTCTATAAGAGCATTTTCTATTCTTTCAATTAAAATGTCCTCATTCGAGATCAAAGTGTAACAAGAACAAAAATAAAACATGAAAGACGAGGACTGCACTAACCTGATGTCGACGATAATGTTGACAGAGTAGGACAAGAGTTTCAGGGAGAACTCCGTCTCCAGTAGAGCATGGATCTGCTCCACATGGTCTGAGATGTCCTCACAGATGTCCTACAATAAAACACACACACTCATGAGTGGTGTGAGGAATAAAAACCCAGTCGACCAACAGTAAAAGCAGAAGTTCCAGTTTTAAACATGAGTCAGGTTCATGTGGGACCAGTTCCACGTATATATGTAGAAAACAGCTCCTTATAAAATGACAGTAGGACGGACTGATAACATTATACTAAATTCAGATGCTGCACAGACAGACAGACAGACAGACTCCAGCAGAGCAGCTCTGAACCAAATTAACTGCAGCCGCGCTGACTCGTCTTCCCTGAAAACATGGCTGCCAGCGGGGAAATAAAATAAAATATAGATTTTAGCCACTTAACAAAACACGAGTATAATAAAACCTCCATCAGTGTAAGTCTATGATAGCTTAAGAATGTGTTCACGTCTTTATCTCACTGCAGTTTGTAAACCACTCACTCTCCCACACCAAAGCCCATAGAGAAAATCAGTGATTTTAGCTCACAGGGACACACGAGCTGCTGGTCTGCTGATGCCTCGTGTGGTCACTTTGTGTCACTGAGGTCAACCTGAACAAAGGATTTTAAATGCCAAAAAATACAAAATAACACATGTGAACTTAGAGATGGAGGCAGCAGTGGATCAACAACTCCTGTGTGCTGTGATGTTAAAATCACTGATTTTCTCTATGGGCTTTGGTGTGTGTGTTTCAGACGGAGTCTCGGGTTGTTTGCGTTGGCAGCGCTTCACACAACCACACATTAAAGAAAACATGAACTATTCCTTTAAATATGTAACTGAAAAACACGGCTAACGTTAAATGCTGAGAACGCTGAGAATTTTAAATGACATAAAAATGGATTTTATCTGCAAACGATACTAAGCAGAACTTCAATGAGACTTACATTAACATATTTTATGAATTTGTTATAATAAAACGACACATGTTTTTGCTTTGAAAATAAATGAAACAGATTCAAATTAAAATGATACGACCTTTGAAAGAGCGGGTGACCTGGCTTCGACCTCTAATGAGATACTTTACATCCACCTCCTGTGGCTGAGTCACCATGTTGCTCCATGGTGACCTGCCTGAACAACACAACACCTCCCACTGCTCTGGAGGTAAAAGCTGACCACCCAACCGCCCGCCTCTCCACCAGCCTGCCTGCCTGGCATGTGAGAATGTAGGTCACACACACTGCCAGCTTGGCTCACACTGGCTTGGCCAACAGTGACCTGCTGCGGAACGTTCCAAAATAAATTCATCACTACTGTAAGAGGAGGCTGCAGCCAGAACTGCTGGAACAAGGTGTGCACATGGTGCTAACATGTGGACATTAGAGAGCGACATGTTACCATGTCAACAATGCCACCTGCAGAAAAGTCAAAACAGGTGTAGAATTTTAGAGATAGTTCAGCGTGGTTGTATGAGGTACTGACACAAACTCAGAGGTGACTGTGCGGTGTGAGCGCCCCCCGCTGCTGAGAAATGGAAGACATACAGCGGCTACCAAAGGTGAAACAGATTATAGCCTTTTAAAGGTGAAACAGATTATAGCATAATAACGTTTGTAAACCACTCACTCTCCCACACCAAACCCCATAGAGAAAATGAGTGATTTTAGCTCGCAGGGACACAGGAGCTGCTGGTCTACTGCTGCCTCGTGTGGTCACTTTGTCTCACTGAGGTCAATCTGAGCAAAAGATTTTTAATGCAGAATTGACAAAATAACAACATTCGACCTTAGTGATGGAGGCAGCAGAGGATCAACAACTCCTGTTTGCTGTGATGTTAAAATCACTGGTTTTCTCTATGGGGTTTGGTGTGGGAGAGTGAGTGGTTGGACACAAAGTTTCAGTTTCCTGTGGCAAAAGTCTGTCTCATGTTGATATAAAATCTACACAAAGTGAACTTGAACTCATAGTTAACTCTCTCTCTCTCTCTCACACACACACACACAGTTTCATCATCAAAGCAGTGTCATGTGATTCTAAAACAGTGGTGAAAATGTCACCGTGTCTTTCAGGCGCTTCAATAATTCACACACAGCTTTCAAATGCTAATACACACACACACACACACACACACGCAGAGTACACACTCACACACACTTTACAGAGACCCCATCAGATTAAATTAACACCAAGTGTGTCGTTTCTATCTGAAGTCATTTGTTAGAAGATCTTCGGTCCAGTCAGAGTGTTGGGAGCTAATGAGACCCCCGCTGTGTGTGTGTGTGTGTGTGAGATTCTTTTCCTGAATTAGCGTTTTTTTGACCCGATTTTGCTGCATGTTTGTAGAGATTTGACTGAATGAATTAAATATTAAATATTTAATTTACTTGTAAATAATACACTCTCTCTCTCTCTCTCTCCCGCACACACATACACACATACACACACACACACATACACGTTTTCACAGCCCGCTCACGTACAGTGAAGACATGAGCTGTCAATCACAGAGTCCATACATCCAGCAGGGCTTTCTAATTGCCTTAAGTCCATGTGAAACACATCGACTCAGGCTTCAGGTCCAATCGCGTCTCACCCTCATCACCGCAAACATCAAGCTCTTCAGCGCAGCCGCGTTCAAACCGCCGACGACAGCTGGGCCTCGTCCGCACCCATTCCCTCTAATAACCTTCACCTCCTCCACCTCCTCCACCTCAGCCCATCAGCACCACGGCTTTTTACCTTAGAGATCAAATACTCCTGTGTTCCTGCTCCCACTGGACTATTCAAATTTACAGCTTCAAAGAGGACCAGGCCCAGTGCTGCTGCTGCTGCTGTTACTGCTGCTGTTTGTGATGCTGCTGCTGCTACTCTTACTGCTGCTGTTGACACTGTTACTGCTGCTGTTTGTGCTGCTGCGCTGCTGTTTGTGCTGCTGTTACTCTTACTGCTGCTGCTGTTACTCTTACTGCTGCTGTTTGTGCTGCTGCTGACACTGTTACTGTTACTGTTACTGCTTCTGTTTGTGCTGCTGCTGACATTGTTACTGCTGCTGTTTGTGCTGCTGCTGTTTGCTGCGGTTATTTATGCTGCTGCTGACATTGTTACTGCTGCTGTTTGTGCTGCTGCTGTTACTGCTGCGGTTACTCTTACTGCTGCTGACACTGTTACTGCTGCTGTTTGTGCTGCTGCTGACACTGTGACTGTTGACACTGCTTCTGCTGCTATTCATGCTGCTGTTTGTGCTGCTGACACTGTTACTGCTGCTGCTACTGTTACTGCTGCTGTTTGTGCAGCTGACACTGTTACTGCTGCTGTTTGTGCTGCTGACACTGTTACTGCTGCTGTTTGTGCTGTTTGTGCTGCTGCTACTGTTACTGCTGCTGTTTGTGCTGCTGCTATTTTTACTGCTTCTGCTGCTGTTATTGCTGCTGTGATACAACGACTTTTCTTTTTTCTCTCCCTCAAAGCAGCAGCGTTTGCCTCCAAACTCACTTATTAATGTCAGGTTGGATTGAAAGTGTGGTTCATAGACACAGAGGACAATGAAACACGACTGGACAATTACTATTTTACTATTTTGATAATTGATAAAATTGATGAGTGTGTGTTTTTTCTTTGTGTTTATGTGAATAAACTAAATTTTTCAGCTTCTAAAATGTGAATATTTTCTAGTTTCTTCATAGAATCACTTTGGTATGTGTACAAAACAATACATTTGAGAATATCGTCATCATTTCCAGGTTTGGGAAACATTTCCTGACATTTTCTGAAGCAAACAAACTCATCAACAAAATAACTGACGGATTAACAGATGATGAAAATCGTTAGTTGCATCCCTGTTTGGAACCACAGAGCAAAGTGAGAGATAAGTGAAGATGTGAACCGTCAATCCGTTTGGTTTGTTGAACAGGGAAACTTCAATTTGTACAGGTTTACTGAAACGGATGCGTTCAAATCCTGGAAAACTGGAGGGAAACACTCCAGCAGGAAGAAGAAGCCGGTGCACGAGTGTCATGCTCCCTCTACATTCTGCGTCTGTCCTCTGTTAAAACTACTAATTATTTGACAGTTTTGTTCGTTTTTTGGTATGAAATTACAACAATTTCCTTTGATAAAAATGCAGTGAAAATCATTCACTGATGAAAATGATAACGTGTGGTCCAAACTGCAGAAGCAAAAACACTGTCAAAGGTTCACAAATCAAACATCCTCCCTTTAAATCAAAAATCAGAATATTCTGACGCTCAAATGCCCCTGACAGATTTCCTCCATGTGCATCGTCAAACATCAGATTCACACTGACGTTCAACTTTCTGAACAGTGACTTGACAACTGACATTTATCTGTGGTTGATTTTCTACAATCCATGGTCGACTGACAAACATGTGAGAAACAAGGTGAGGGTTTAGGACAAAGACTGAAAGTGTGAAGATGGTGTTTCATTCAGCAGAAACTATCTCTTACCTTTCACACAGTCTGTCCTCTTTTTTTCCTCTTTCACATCAATTTAAGTTTAGGACTTTTCCCAAATGACAAAATGTGAATCTGCTGCTCAGGATAAAAAGTTATAAAAGTTCCTCCCACCCAAACGAGAAATTAAAAGTAAGAAAGAAAGTTACAGTTTGTCTGCAGTTACATTAGCGAGTGAGTCGTCAGTCCAGAGCAGAACACACACACACCATTACTGTTTCTCTCCATGTGGGAAATGTGACCCACTGTGTGGGTGTGTGTATGTGTGCGTGTGTGTGTGTGTGTTGACCTGCTTCTTGAAAGGGGTGTTGGGGAGAGGAGGGGTGACAACAGTTGGGGAGGCTATTTTGGGACCAACCTCACCCACTGCCCTCTCACTTAGCCAGACACTCTCTTACACACACACACAAACTCTCTCCCTCTCTCTCACAGTTTACTTACTTTCACTATCAGTCATCAACTATTTTGAAAATCAATCATCACTTTGATTGTCTTTTTTAAATAATGAAACATATTTTGGACCAGATAACAAATGGAGTAATTGAGAAAACACTAGACAGATCAATCAACAATGAAAATAATACAGCAAACCACTAATTAAGTGTCTTGTAGTATTTCTCCATTATTTCATAGCACATTTTAGAATATTATAGTGTTATCATAGTATTTTTATCGGGTGAAGTGTACTTTCTTTCCAGTATTTTGTATTACATATGTATTTTGTACATTTTCTATCTACATATATTATGTATCTCAATAAAAAGACTAACAAATGACAAAACAAAACAAAAACCATGCAAGTAAACAAATCAGGGCACATTTTCTATGACCTGCACATCACATGATGTATTTTATATATACATTTTAAGACAAATCTGACATATACTATACATAATATTCTGTGTATAATTATTATACTACCCTGGTCCCAGTCACTGTGGACTCGACTGACACCGTGTGTGTGTGTGTGTGTGTGTGTGTGTCTGTGTTTCTGTGCGTGACTGACCCTGTGTTGCATCATTGCTGTATTATGTGTCATGTTTGCTGACACATGTTTAAGACAGGCTTGCTGTCATCAAAAAGTTATAATAAAAATAACAATAATAATAACAACTGTGTGACATATAGGTTCAACTCCAAATGATAATTTTGCCCCTTTTTCCATTTCCAGCTGAAAAACGACAGAAACTAGAAAAGATTCACATTTAAGAAGCTGAAAAATCACAGAAACTAGAAAAAATTCACATTTAAGAAGCTGAAAAATCACAGAAACTAGAAAATATTCTCTCTCTGTGTCTCTCTCTCTCTCACACACACACACACGTCGGCAGTGCAGCAGCTGTTGACTGTGTCAGCTGTGAGAAGGACAAAGAGAGAGAAAGAGGTCAAGGTTGAAACTATTTCCTGGAAAAGAAAAGGTGTTACATCAGGAAAATAAAGTAAAAGTAAAGTGAAACCTGACCAACTCTTTCCCTTAACTCTTTTTAATTTTGTTTTAATCTGAACAGGACATCAAGTCCAGCTCCAGGGTGGAGTCACAGATTTTTTATTTTATTTTTGGAAGAATCGGCTTAACTCAGTGACTTCCTTTTCCTTTTTTTCCCTTCCTTCCTTTCTTTTCTTCTCTTCACTTTCCTCCTACTTTAATATCTACTGTAAGGCTGTGACATGGAGAGCAGCTCCCCGGATTCCTGCAGGCGCAGCTGCAGCGGTGACATCAGCAGACAGAAATACCACGGCAGACGGACGCTGCAGCTCCTCCACTGTGTTTAAATAAAGATTAGCAGGACACGCGGATCATGCTTACTCTAAAAACCTCAAGGAATTAGAGCATAAAAACACAAAAACAGCGCATGAAGACAAAACAGGGAACTTGAAGTTTTACCACACCAAAGCCCATAGAGAAAATCAGTGATTTTAACATCACAGCACACAGGAGTTGTTGATCCACTGCTGCCTCCATCACTAAACATTTAAAATCCTTTGTTCAGTTTTACCTCAGTGACACAAAGTGACCACACGAGGCAGCAGTAGACCCCGTGAGCTAAAATCACTGATTTTCTCAATGGGGTTTGGTGTGGGAGAGTGAGTGATTCACAAACTTCAGTTTCCTGTAGGAAAAGTCTGTCTCACAGTGACATAAAGACGTGAACACGTTCTTAAGATGTCATAGACTTAAACTGATGAGTAGATTTTATTACACAAGTCTTGTGTTAAGAGAGTGAGGTTCTCGGTAACGGCTGTAGAGGGCGCTGGCATAGAAGTCAAGGAGGTAGCAGCTTATTTCGGTCCACTATTTTAGTCATTTTAATCAGAATCAGAATACTTTACTAATCTGTGAAAGTGGAAACTGGGATTTTAAAGCCAATATCACGATCATAATAATTTGCATCCTCAATCAGTAACTCATGCAACCTCACTTGACTAGCCCTTTAAGAGAAAGGGTGTGTGTGTGTGCATCCAGCATCCAATTCTACGACTCAAAACTGTAACAGCCCCTCCCACGTTGTTTGACTGACATAATTTTAAAGTGTTTTAATGGTTATTTACCAAAATGTACAGAATGTGGCTGCAAATGAACAGAGTGTGTGTGTGTGTGTAGCCTCTCCCTCTCAGAACAGCCCAGGACATTTTCCATGCAGCTGTTACACACACACACACACACGCGCACGCACACACACACACACACACATAAACACACACACACACACACAGACTAATGTACACAGTAACAGCAGTTGCATCACTATAATCGTGTCCTACAGTGGCTCTGTGGCAAGGTCAGGTTACAGAAAAAATGCCCTGCAGGCAAATGCATTATAAATATGACAGAGTGAGGAAGAGGACGAGGATAAAAGACAGACACAAAAGCAGGGAAAGAGCAGCGAGGACAGGATGAAGAAAAAGAGACTGGGGCGGAGACGGAGGCAGATCACCGCAGGCGTGAATACGATTTCAAACGGCAGTCTGGTGATCTGTCTGCTCCCAGCTGCCCAACACCACGCCCGCTATTATGTCACATTAAAGCTCAGGATTCTGGAGGCTGGACCAGATGGACATGAGATTTGTGGACAGACGGCTCCACCTGGTCATATTTAGAATTAAATGTGAAATTAGACAACGATAAACATGCTTTTTAGTCAGGATTATTAATAACTTCACATATGACGATGTTTAGGATTAATCTCCAGAAGCTTGAAGATGAATATGCCTGAATTATGAACTATTTTGATTCTCAATAAATCGGTTTTAGAGTATTTTTTTGGGATTCTTCATCTTCTTAAATGTGAATGTTTTGTGGTTTCTTTGCTCTCAATCATTAAACGTCATTATTTTTAGTTTGTGGACAAAACATGACACTTTAAAAATAATTGTTAGTTGCAGGCCAACTGTATATATGTTAGTAAAATTTTATATTTTTTAAATATTCTTTTAACTGCAATTATTAGGTAAGAATTCAAAATGCAGATGATACTAACGTTTCCTCGGAGTTGTAATATCACACTTTCACCACATGATGGTGCTGTCAATCAAGGAGTGATAATCTGGTCTGTGATGCTCTCATGGCTACAATGTGTCTCTGTTTTTATTTATTGAACAGTTAATATTTCTTGAATAGAAGAATATTTTTGGCTTTGTATTTCTGAGGTTATGAGATAATTTTCCCTGATTTAATTGCATTCATTTATCTATTTATTTATTGTTTAGGCTGTTTTTTTCTTAATTAATGAGATGAATTCCAGGTGCATCATTTAATATTCATGCAGGATGCCACATTTATCCAAGCGATCTTTGCAGTATTCGAGTAGATGTGAATGTTCGTTCTCCTGACGTGCCCACACAAAGTCGATAAACTAATCTCAAATACCATAAATATTATATAAATAAAGGAGAATCTCTGTGTCTCAAACCACATACAAAATAAAAGTAAACAGCAGCTTTTTAAGTATCTCATTAATTCCGAAAAATAAAGATTTATTCTTTTCTCTTTCGTCATCTGAAGCGCAGAAGTAAACGAGCTGCCAAATCTCAACAGACGGAGAACAGAAGATGATTATTGTCGTCATAAAGACGGTGGAAGATGAAGTTTCTACAAATCCTGCAGATACTTAAGTATAAAAAAATGTGTTGTTTATTGTCTTTTTCCATTTTTATATAAAAGAGACAGGTTGTAAAGATTGAACATGCAGGAGAAACAAATGTCTGTGACTTTCCTCTGATTATTTTCTCACCACTAGAGGGCGCCAACAATCGCTGCACTGCTTTCAAAGTGACTTAACATCAAAAACAGCAGTGTTTAGGTTGTTCAGCTGACATTGACTAAACCCTCTTAGACAAATCTCTTCACCTCAAATGCACATTTGATTCTTTCTTTGTTTTTTTTATGTGAAATAAAAAAAAATCTTGGATGTACAACTCTCTCCACAACTTCATTTAGTGTCAAACACACACACACTTCAGCGTATTGCCTGTTTTTAAAGAGTACCCTGCATAATGAGGAATATACACGTATGTGTACCAAGTATTCCTTATGTTGTGGGGACATAAATCTGTTTACACAGTGATATTATGTCTTGTCTTCCTTATGGGGACAAAAAATCAAGTCCCCAAAATGTACATGACTACATTTTACGGTGAAGACGTGTTCTAAAGTTAAGCTGAGGTCAGAGGTTAGGATTAGGTCAGTATTAATTATGGTTAAAGTGAGAGTAAGTCTCCAGGAAATTAATGAAAGTCAATGTAAAGTCCTCTGAAGTCATGGAAACCAGTGTGTATGGCAACAAAAAGCATTAGCTGATAAAACAAATGGACACAGACAGAGTCAGAATGACATCACTCACACACTCACAATGCTGTCGTTGTAATTTTGAGACACACACACACACACGGTTTTGTTTCTCTCTCTTTGCTATCTGTGTGGTTGCAGCCATGTTTTACTGAGATACACACACACACACAGTAAAATGATTCACTTTTAACTATTTGTTTGTTATATGGAGCAAAGACACCAGAACATATTCACATTTAAGAAGAGTCATTACTAACTGGACAGTGTAACAGCTGCAGTGTCAGTGTCAGCATGTTTACCTTGAGCTGCACCAGGTGGACGTCCACGTGTCTGTTGCCCCCGTCTTGTCCCACAGAGTGCGTGAGCTGCGTGACTCGGTCGCTGGTCACCCGCAGCCACGTCTCTATCTCGGGCAGGTGGAGGACAACCTTCCAGTCAGCGCCCGTGTGGAGGGGTGGAGGTTTCTTTGACCTGCAGTCGACAAACAGATTTTAGCCACTAGAAATCTAGGTCAGTTTAAGTCTACGATATCTTAAGAACATGTGTCTTCCTCTCACTGAAGACACATAAGTGAGTTTGTGAACTACTCACTCTCCCACACCAAAGTCCATAGAGAAAATCAGTGATTTTAGCTGGCAGGGACACAGGAGCTGTCTACTGCTGCCTCGTGGGGTCACTTTGTGTCACTGAGGTCAATCTAAAAGGAGATTGATAAAATAAGACATTTGAACTTAGTTAAAATCACTGATTTTCTCTATGGGGTTTGGTGTGGGAGAGTGAGTGGTTTACAAACTTCAGTTTCCTGTTGGAAAAGTCTGTCTCACAGTGAAATAAAGACGTAAAGACATTCTTAAGATATCGTCGACTTTAGCTCGCGTAGATTTTATCAGGTTGATTTGTTAAATGGTCTAAGTATGTGTGTCTTTGGGGTCTGATTTTCTTTCTTTTCTTTCTGATTTTTTGTTTTTAATGACTTTAATTCACATTTGTCATTGTAATCATCATGTGACTGTTTACCTCCTGGTGGAATCTCCGGCTCCAGGGATGAAGCCTGTGCTGGAGCCCGGTGAGGAGGCTCCATCCTGGGACTGACGATGATCCAGATCCTGGCTGTGAGGGGCGGGGCTTACGGAGGTGCCGGTTAACTCCAGGGTCGGTGTGACGGGCGTGACGGAGGTGAGCATGGGGGACGGTGGCTCGGGAGCCATGGGTGAGAGAGCTACGACACTCATGGTGCGAGAGGTGGTGGGTGTGCGGGAGTCCTAATGTGGGCTGGCAAGCGTCATTGGAGTGAACTAGGGAGAGGGAGAGAGAGAGAGATGTGTTGAGGTCAGTAAATACAAAAAATGATTCAAGGAAATAAATGAAGGAGAGGAAGGGAGGCGGCAAGGAAATAAGGAAGGACAGATCAGAGTGAAGCAACTTATTTACCTTAAAAATATTTAGAAAAATATAAATATAAAAATACCTTTTTTAATGTTTTTTGTTCACCAGTTGGGGATGGGGGGGGATTTTTTCCCGCTTTTTAAATAACCTAAGGTATTTTTTTTTATTTCACATCATGTTCTGTTCTTTTTACATTTGCTGATAGAGATATGGTAACAGTGACAGGACAGGAAGTACAGGAGGAGTTCAGACATGAAGCAGTGACAGTTAATGTGAAGGAAATGGGCCGCAGAGGACAAAACACAGGTCATCACAAGTGTAGAAATATAAATAAACGTGTGTATCTTAAGAGTCCATTATGTGGACTGAAGGAAAGACGAGCTGGAAATCAATGGACAGCAGGAGACAGAGCTGCTGCTGCTGCTGCTGATGATGATGATGATGATGATGAAAACAAAGACCCCCTCACACCACCACATCACCCCCGTCCTCCAGCACCTCCACTGGCTCCCTGTCAAACACCACATCAACTACAAACTCCTCCTGTACACATACATGGCCATCCACAACCTTGCCCCTCCCTACCTGTCTGATCTCCTGCACATCATCATCCCCACTCGTTCCCTCAGATCCTCCTCCTCCATCCACCTCTCTGTGCCCCCTGCCCGCCTCAGCACTATGGGGGGCAGAGCCTTCAGCCACTCTGCTCCCCAGCTCTGGAACTCACTACCACCTGACCTCCATAACTGCGACTCTCTCCACCTCTTTAAATCACAACTGAAAACTCACCTGTTCCGGACCGCCTACTCCCTCTAACCTCCCCTGCTATCACCACTTCCCCTAAGTTATTGTGTTGATTTTATGTGTTTTTTTTTTTTGAAATTGTGTGATTTTAATTTTATCGTGTTGTAAAGTGTCCTTGAGTGACCTGAAAGGCGCTTTTAAATTAAATGTATTATTATTATTATTATTATTATTATTATTATTATTATTATTAATACATAGTTAGAGGTTTTACAATGTTTAACTCGACCTGATGACAAATTAGGTTCAAGGTTCAAGGTTCAAGGTTTTTATTTGCCATTTGTGCTTAAACAGAAAGTCCAGGCACATTGGAAATCTTGTGCGGGTTCTACGAGTCAGTAGTACGAAACATAAACACACTTAAGGATAAATATAAATATAAGTATAAAAGTAATAATAAAAAAAAATGTTGAAGATGTGGGGAAATAAAAATAAAGAAATATACAGTTATACAGCAGATTATGGGGTGTATTGCACATTTCTGACATTGCACATTTATCAGGGAGGGAATATTGCACATAATGTTACACATGGTTAGGTGAGGTAGTGTCTGGTTAAATTAGAAACAATTATTGACATTTTGACAAAGTGTTTTATTTATTTTGTTTAATTATTTAATATGGATATGTTCAGTCCTAAAAGAATAGAATTTACAAAAAATGTTTGAGTTATTTTAGTCTCTTAAGTGTTTTTACAGTATTTAACTAGATTAAAATGACTCTATTGGCAATTTCACCCAATTTAGTGCATTTTTCCCCCACAATATAGAGTTTTATTTCATTCATAAGGAGTTTTCTCACACTGAATGCCAAATATGTAATGATTACACAATAATTTAAATAAACATTTAACTTTAACAAAATAAATGATAATAACAGATGGTCCCCATCTACTGAATCCAAACCAGACTGTAGAGGCTCAATATTTAACTATAATTCAAACAAACAAACATTCTGTTTCCTGCAAAATACAGAATATGAAAAAAGAAATTAAAAAAGGCGTCAGCTGATATTCATTCATCCACTATATTTTAAAACAAGATGGAACGATCCAGACTGTTCCATATGTGGAGATTCCTCTTTTTTCACACCCTGTCACAGCATGGTACTACACACACACACTGTTTCTCTCACACACACACACACGCGCTCACACATACAGTACACACAATATCATTATTTGGCAGTCACTCGATTAGTGCACATAGAGAACGGCCATTTTGGCCCATCTCTCCAGGCTCTCCTGTCCCCTACTCTCACTACACATGACTCCATCATCTGCAAACAACACAGTCCACAGAGACGTCTGTCTGTCCACCTGTCCATCACCACTGCAAACAAGCGGGCCTCAGAGCTGATCCCTGACGTAAACCCACCTCCACCTTCAATTGCACACCTCACCACTGTCCTCATACAAGTCCTGCAATGTCTCCTGACCTTCTCTGTTTCTCCAGAAGGAGCTGCACTGTGTCTTTGTGGATCTGGGGACACAGACGTTCACATTAATAAATGACGTCAGAATCACTGCTGCACTTGGACTTTGACACCATAAGATTTACAGCATGTGTACGTGTACTTTGTCCTGTTTCTTCAACTTGTGTCCCAGGCTCCACCCCCTTTACCTGACTCACCTGATACACACCAGGAAACAGTCAGTCGCCGTCGGTGAGTGAAGAGACGCAGACTGAAGGTCAGACTCTGTCTCTGACTGAGTCCAGCTGCAAAAGACGAGACGCTGCTTCGTCCACGTGTCCACACACTGAAGGTGAGTTTGACACAAACTTGCACTCAAAGTGAACTTCAGTAAAGTCAGAGGAGGAAGAGGGAGTCCTGACTGATCATGTGACTGACCTTTCTATGGCCGTTTCTCAATACTCAAGTAAGCAAGTATGTACAAGTGGGAAGTATATACTTGACAAGTACGCTGGGAGTATATACTTGACAAGTACGGGAGTACACAAGTATGTGGCTGTTTCTCAATACTCAAGTAAGCAAGTATGTATGTATTGTTCTGCTGTTTGAATGGTGGCTGGCGCCAAGTGCTGCAGCCTCATTAGCGCCACCTATAGTGTTGATAAATGAACATATGAAATACTTTTAATAAACGCATATATATGTTGTTATTATTTTCACATTGTAAATATTTCACTTCATTTATTAATTTATTTCTATTAAAATATACAATACAAATAATACAATGTGGAAAATAGATATATTACAGCATTGTAGAGTAGTATATATATGTGTATACATATATACTACTCTATGAATATATAATGTGTACAAATATATACTACTCTACATATCTAATATTAACATATTATGTATTTAAATACAGATACAATGATTGTGCGACTTTAATATAAATCTAAAATTCCAGGTTAAAATAAATACAACATTAATAATATACAAACTTTCAAACTGACAGGTCAAAACGTTTCCATTAAAAACAAAACAACACGTCAACAACAAATCTATGGATCACACGAGCATCTAATGACAGCGACGTCTGAGCCAGCGGATCATTTCATCAGGACAGGCCGAGGTAACACTGCTCTGTGCCGGGCACAGTGAGCGCCGAGCGTCCGCAGAGGCGGAGCTTATCACCTCCGACAAACGTCGCTGCCAAACTATAAATACCTCAGATCTTAATACACAAACCACATGTTTAAATTCTAAATGACTCATTTCTCGCCTCAAATGAAGTTAAAACTTTGTTCCGGGACACAAAAAAATATTTATTTCAGATTTATATTTCCATTATCTGCTGCTATGCTCCGCCGAAATGTATTCTGGGATACATGGCCATCCCAAGTACGCTTAAGTCACCTCCAATGCATACTTGGTAAAAATGGGGGGAGCGAGAACACTTCCAGGTTTGAGAACCGTCCTCGCTGTTCGCTTACTTGAGAATTTGAACAGCACTTGGACTGAGGCTGATGACGTTTTCACAAGTACGGGAGTACACAAGTACACACAAGTACGCGCAAGTATGGATATTGAGAAACAGCCTCTGTCTGCTCTGTTTTCAGCCTCTCTCACAGACAAAATGGCCTCCACATCAGAGGAGGATCTCTGCTGTCCCGTCTGTCAGGAGGTCTTCAAAGATCCTGTCCTTCTGTCCTGTAGCCACAGCTTCTGTAAAGACTGTGTGAAGACATGGTGGAGAGACAGACCAACACGAGACTGTCCTGTTTGTAAGAGAAGGTCTTCAAAAGAACAACCACCATGTAGCCTGGCTTTAAAGAACTTGTGTGAGACCTTTTTACAGGAGAGAGGTCAGAGGTCTTCAGAGGTTCTCTGCAGTCAGCACTCTAAGAAACTCAGACTCTTCTGTCTGGACCATCAGCAGCCAGTGTGTCTCGTCTGCAGAGATTCAGAAAAACACATCGGCCACAAGTTCAGACCCATCGATGAAGCTGCACAACAACACAAGAAGCAACTTCAGGAAACTCTGGAGACCTTCAAGAAGAACTTAGAGAGTCTGGAAGAAGTTCAGGTGAAGCTTGATCAAACAGCAGAACACATTAAAGTCCAGGCCCAACGCACAGGGACACGGATGAAGGAGCAGTTTAAGAAGCTTCATCAGTTTCTACAAGAGGAAGAGGAGACCAGGATGGCTGCACTGAGGGAGGAAGAGCAGCAGAAGAGTCACATATTGAAGGAGAAGATGGAGGCTCTGAGCAGAGAGATAGAAGCTCTATCAGATACAGTCAGAGCCACAGAGGACCAGCTGAGAGCTGAAGACGTCTCCTTCCTCCTCAACTACAGAGAGCAGCAGCGCCCCCTGCTGGGGCCTCCACAGCTGCACTCAGGAGCTCTGATAGACGAGGCCAAACACCTGGGCAACCTGGACTTCAACATCTGGAACAAGATGAAGGACGTGGTCTCCTACAGTCCTGTGGTTCTGGACCCAAACACTGCTCATCCACTCCTCATCCTGTCTGAAGATCTGACCAGTGTGAGACGAGAAGACAGACAGAAGGTTCCTGATAATCCAGAGAGGTTTGATTATTTCATCAGTGTCCTGAGCTCTGAGGGTTTGAACTCAGGAACTCACAGCTGGGACGTCCAGGTTGGAGACAATAAATGGTGGACAGTGGGAGTTTTAGAGTCTGTCCAGAGGAAAGGAAAAGACGTACTGTCTGGATTATGGGCGATAAGGCTCCATAAAGATAAATACTACGAACGGTCACCAGGTAAAAACTCTGTCCTCCAACTGAAGAAGATCCAGAAGATCAGAGTGAGTCTGGACTGGGACAGAAGACGACTGTCCTTCTCCGATCCTGATACTAACACACACATACTCACACACACACACACTTTCACACACTCCATGTTTCCATACATTGACATTGGTGACGATCATCACCCAGTGAAGATGTTACCAGTGAAGGTTTGAGTGACAAAGGGGTTGGTTTGTTAAAGGGACAGTTCAGAGAACTGGACCTCTTAAACTTCACCTCTTTTGACACTTTTCACTCGTTCTTCTCTCCTTTTAGAGTTTGTTGTGTTTTTACATGTATAAAAATGATTTCACTGACATTTTTCTTCAGATTTTGGTTTAGTAGACGTTAGTAGACGTTTTCATAAAGACAGTGTGTCATTTCAACCTTGAGAAATTAGACACAAAAATGGGTGAGACACAATAAAAAGTGTCTCACCCACTTTTTATTGTTTCATTTATGTTAATGTTTGACACACACACACACAGACACACACACACAAACACAGTCCATATGTGTCCCTCCCACCAGCTCAGCTGTGGTTTCAAATGGTTTCAGGCAGAACAAGAACACAGTGAGAAGACAAATAAAGTCATTTATTCATGTTGTATTTTCTCAGATGAAAACACAGCACACAAACTCACCTGCAGGTTCAGTCTGATGTTAACACTGACGTTTACAGAGAGACAGAATAAATGGAGTTGTATTATATTTGTAAATATAAGTAAAATTGTATTAAACTAACGTGAACTACTACATAAAAATGTAGCTGAAAGTATCATCAACAAGCTGAATTAAACTCCTACTTTGTGTTTTGTTTCTCAAAAAACACAGTAAGTACATTAGAGCTGTTTTCAATATAAAATATTAATGAGTTTTAATATTAACATAATGAAAGAGCTGAATATTAGTGATTAGATGGATTAAATTTAAATTTAAATTTAAAACAAATAAAAAGAAACACATGTAGATGAAAGTCAAAGTCAAATTACAAAATCATGATTCTGAATGGCTGAATGATTTTTGTAAAGGAGGCAATTGCGATTTTTCTTCAGGAATAAGTTTACATTCTATTTTACCTTTTTTATAATAAAATTCAAACTTTTTATAGTCTTATTGTTAATATTTTTCTATATTGTGCTTTCATATTATATGGAAAAGAATGTTTATTATTTATTACCTTTATCTTTACTGTCTTTTGCTGCTGTGACAATGCAAATTTCCCCACTGTGGGACTATCTTATCTTAACTCAGTTTAAAATTTCTGGTTCCCAGAACGTTCTGGGAACGTCAGCTTTTAGTTGTGGGAACGTTGCCTGAAGGCCTGCCCTTGGTTGTCATTGAAAGTTTCCCCTAAAACTCTCCTTTGTAGAACATTGGTTTGAACCAATATTTACTGCGTTATAGTTTTAAAACAGATGGAGCAGAAATGTTGCCATTACACTAATTAAATGTATCCTTTAAATTCCTGCTTTTCTCTTTTCCTTGAAGCTCCAAATATCCCTTCTCTTACTCAACAAAATCACTTTCTGTGTGTGATGAGGTCATCGGGTGGGAATTAGATGAGAGGACCACAATGAATTACCTCATCCGTCATGTGACCACAGAGAGAAGAGAGGAGGAGAGGGAGGGAGGGACTGTGATGATCACATGACTCAGACCAATTGTCTTTCCGATCAGTAAAGATACTGACGATAACTGAATTTATTATTATAATTATTATTATTATTATTATTATTATCATCATCATTATTTAACCTCAGACAATCACCTACTTACGATAACATACATCTGTGTAATTTAACTGGAGTTTGCCTTATTTGATAAATCGGGATAAATCCAGTGTTCCAATGATTATGAAGGCAAAAGTCATAATTTGGGAGTGAGATTGAGGTCACACCTGAGTTAAATTTGTTCCACTTTATACAGAACAGAGTTAGATGGCGTAAGACACTCCTCACTACACATCATTTTCATTCCATCCTCTCATCTCCTCAGATGATTCAGTGGCTAACCTGCGAGCTAAAATCTAGTCTCTAAAAAAAACAGTATAACAAAGACACAGGTGCGAAAGAAAAAAACAAAAATGCTCAGAGCAGCCATCCTGAATTGTGATTGAGCAAGCAGATGACTTTGAATTACGACTTCAGGGGGTGCTACAACAGAAAGGTTTTTTGAGCCATATACGTATTAAACCAACTTTCTTGTTTGTCCTCTATTTGATAAAATATACAACAAATAATCTTCACTCCATTGCAATTTAGAATAAAATAAAAATGATGTATAAATTAAGTATTAAATACATGAAATAGGTCATCGTAATACTGGGAACAATTTACAAGAAAAAAAATGTGTAATATGTAATTACTGACAACCTAATAAATAATAATCAGCCAATGTTGAATGTCAAAAATAACTGAATAATAATGGTTTAGAAGTTGGGAAATCATGATTATGACATCACACACACACACACACACACACACACACACACACATACCATATTGACACAGGTCAGTCATGTGTTAATGACTTAATTAGACAGAACAGTAAAGAGGTCATTTTCATGCAGAGATGCCAACAGGGAGAAGCTCACACACACACACACACACACACACACACAGCTATATGGGACGGACACACACACACACACACACACACTATAGTCATGTACAGCATTAACTCTTTGTGTGTCTTCAATGTGAGCTCAGGACAAGGAACATTAACTTTCTTCAGATTGCATAACATTTGCTTTTCACCAACGGTGTCAATACACACTTTTGTCTCACAAGATCAACAACAACATGAATCCTGAATTCACAACAGAAACCATTCGTCAAACTCACGTCTTCCTGAAGCCACAAAGTACATCCACACAAAATTCAACTTTCAAACTCCAAAATCCATGCCATGCTGCTCAGAATCTAACGTCAAGGCCACGTGATCGGAGACCTTGACTTCAATTCACCCTGAGTGGACATTCGTCAACTTCAGAACAAGTTCCTTCATTAAAACCGAATCATTTTTGGTTTGTGGACAAACAAGGACATTTGAAAACCAGGTTCGGGAGACACATCAACATTTTCTGACCATTTATGGACCAAACATCTATGCGATTAATCGCCATCTATTATGAAATGAATCATGAGTTTAATTTAATCTGTACATTAAAGCGTCTGGATCACAGATGATCCAAAACTGTGTGTTATAAAGACTGCTGCAACCCACTGGCCGTCAGCGGCAGGCCACGCCCACAGACACAGGAGGTGAGGCTGAATTACTGAATGTGTTTTAAATCATTTACACACACACAAACCACCTCATCCTGAACGTTACAGTAAAATAGAGAGAAAGAGAGAGCGAGAGACTGAAGAGACGTGAAGTAAACAGGGAGAGATCGAAAAAAGACAAGCATGAGACGGACTGCAGTCGCAGAGGTACAACAGGGCGTGTGTGTGTGTGTGTGTGTGTGTGTCCCACGAGCCCTCCAGCCCAGCCTCAGTATGAATAATGTAACACAGGAGGAGGAGAAGAAGAAGAAGAAGACGAGGTGTCTGATCTGAGGAGCTTTGGTTCCTGGTCGTTAATCTCTCCTCTCTCTGACTGTGTCTGACCATGTCTGACCGTGTCTGACTGTGTCTGCGCAGATTCTCATTCATCCATGTCATAGTTCTGCAGATGCAGATGTAGGAAAAGATTTAAAACAAAAAAACAAAAAAACTTGCTCTCTCTGTATCAGCAGAAACTAAGGGATAAAACACGGAACCACAAAAAGCAACAGGAAGCAGGTCGGAGTCAACGATAAGTGAGAGAGTGACCTGATAATTAAATTGAAACACAATCAGTCCTGCTCTGATGTCACGCAAAACCTTAAGTGGTTTTCTAGGAGAGGTTACTGAAGCAGCAGCAGCAGGAAATCTACAGCCTTATCCACACAGAAACTGAACCTCCTTTTTTTTTTGTTCTTATTAAGTGTTCATACACATCAAACGACTCCAAACGCTGCCTTTGGATAAGATTTATGTAAAGTTCTATTTAATTTACTATAAGCATGTCATGGAAATGATTCGGTTACCAATTTAAAATGATCTTGAAGTAAAATTTACTCTCGTCACGACTGATACTGTGATTTAGGGTCATGAGTACATGTTCCAGGCCTGTATGTGGTACTATAACGCTGCCACACAAATACAACAATAATGCAGAAGATGAGCATGAGCATAAATCTTTTAAATAACATTCTTAAAATGTTCAGGAATTTTTACAGCTTTAAATAATATTCAGAGTATTTCATGACATTCCTGTGAACTTTCCTGCTGTGTCATTAACGATTTTAGAGAGGATTCCCACTGGAACCAGAACAAAGCATTAGTGTGGATGGCGTGCCAGGAATCATGGGTAATATTACAGTATATGACAGTATTTGCTTACAGAGGACTGACGTGAGTGACTTGACAAAAATCTGTTTTTAAATACAGTCACCACTTTGTTCAGGAAATGTTCAATAAATGTTCCCGACTGTGAGTGAATGAGCTGATGGAAAGAATTCATACAGAACAGAGAGAGAGAGAGAGAGAAAAGAAAGAGGTCAAACCAACGATGACTCATATAAGCTGTGTGGACACATTTACTGTGATAACTTCTGATAACCGTCTGTGACAACAGTTTCCATCAATGATTAAACAGCCAGCTTCTTAAATGTGAATATTTCCTGGTTTCTTTGCTCCATATTAAAAATAAATCATTACAACTGAATCATTTTATCGTCGTTTCAGAGACACTGATTGACTGATTTTTCTACATTTTATGGACCAAACAACTCAAGTAATCAACAGATTAATCAATTGTGAAAATAATAGCAGTGTAAATAATATGAATTTACTTCATCCCCAAATATCTTTAATAAACAAAGACATTATATTTCAGATTATTTCAAATCAGAGGCCATTTTTCATAAATCAGGGCATTGATGAGGATATTCTTGGCCCGTATATTTAGCCTATTTTCTATATAATATACATACACATAATAATACAATTTTATGATAACAATAACAACATTTGTGAGTGTACGTAAAAAAAAAGTGTAATATCGGTCAGAATAATCGACCCAACAGAGGAATCTGTCTACCTCTCAATAAAATATTATCAAATATACATAAATGTTTACAGTGAATTAGTAATAATAATATTACCTGATAATATTATAATTAGTTTTGTAACATAACATGATAAAAGCAAAGTGCTTCCCAATGTTGGATTTTACATGACATAAGATTCATAACTTTCTCCAAGACAGTGATTTAGGGATTTAATTTACTTTTCCCTGTTAAAAATGACATGTTTAAAAGAACAATTTCACCGATAGCTAACACTGCATTACAGCAAAGAAGTGAACTTTGTGTCGTATAAAAGGGCTGAAAACAAAGTCTTTGAAAAATGGGCTTTTGGTTTCACGATAATGGAGAAAAAACTTTGTCTTATACTCACACATACGGTCAATAATCTCAATAATAATGTGTGCCTTTGTTTAGTTTAAATGTTCAGTGATACAACACTAACAGAGGTGTAAAGTTAAGAATATAAAAGATATATCACACAAGGTCGTACAGACACAAAGTCAAAGCAGCTTCTGTCTATTGTCTCTGTGTGTGGGAATAAAATAAAAACACTCTTGAGACAATATTAGTTTGAATTTAAATCCAAGCAAATGTGGCGAGCACTGAACGTTCACTGCCACACCCCGAAGTCTGAGAAGATGTTATCGATACACAGAGACGAAGAAGAGGAGAAGGAGGACGAGGAAGAGGATCAGGAGAGTCATCAGTCAGGAAACAAGAAGAGAGGAGGGAGTGGAAAGAGAGGAGAGGATGATACGAGACATGAAGACGAGAGGAAGAAAGAGGAGCAGGAGGATACAAGAGCAGGGTGTTAGGAGACAAGAGCAGAGGACACAGAGGAGAGGAGAGGAGAGGACGCATGACTCTGGAGTGGAGGAAAAGTCAAGAGGAGAAAATGTGAGACAAATGTGAAAAGACAGAGAGAAACGGACACTCCAACACGCTTCATCCACATAACTTCAGTTTTGTTTGTAAAATAATGTTACGACTTTACTCTCTTTTTTTTTTTTAGGTACTTTAGGTGTGATGGTTAAGTTAAGGGTAAGGTAAAGGGTTAGGGAACGCATTAGGTCCTTGATGTGTCCTCACTAAGACATAAAAACAAAGATTGTGTGTGTGAGAGGGTGTGGATACCGAGCTCCCGTCCCCAGGGAGGAGCAGAGTGACCCTGAACCCTGATCCTCATCACACACACACACACACACACACAGTGTGGGTGATCTGTTCAGGAGGGGTGGGGGTACGCACACACGCACACACACACATACACAGCACTATTGTATAGTGTTGAAGGAGGTTGTGGGGCCTCTCATATTGAAAGCTTCATGTCACACTGAGTTTAAATTCCATGGCTGCATCCATACGTCGACATTTTCATTTGCAGATAAAAACGTTCAAATCTACATTCAGTAACATCACGTGTGTTTGTTTAGTTTAAGATAATATTAGACCGACAACGACATCAAAACAATTGTTTTCAAACGGGGAAATCCAGCAAATGAAAGAATTTGCAAAATGGCAGATTAATTCTTGTCAATTGATTGTTTAATTGTTCTATTTATGAGTGTGACTGTGTCACCGATTCCCAAACCCTGGGTCTGGACCCACAAATGGTTCATGGCAGAGCCCCCCAAACAAATTTGCAGATTTTCCGCCACCTTTTAGTTGAGTTTTATGTGGAAATATTCTGAATAAAATCAAGTTGAAATTGGAAATTGTTTGTTTACCAACTCTGATATTAGGTTTGACAGCTTTGCTCACGTCATGTCTGAGTTTGTGACTTGGGTCACGACAGTTTGCCATCTTTAAAAAGCGGATCCTCATGTCATAAGTTTGGGTGCTTATGTCATTAATGTCATGTTATTACTTTTTAAACCTAATTATTTGGGTTCCAGCAGACTTTGACCATATTTATAGGCAATGTCATTGTATCTAACAGACGTGAATATCATTTATTTAAAGAAATAAAGCAGGTTTTATCTGAAATGACAGGTAATAATACATAAAACAGTAGATTATACTTAGTCAGCTGTGTGCAGCTTTACATGCACATAAATCTTGTAATATATCCAGATATCATTTATAAAGACATATCGCCCAGCCTTACAGAAATATTGATTACATTTATAGCCTGATATCGATATCAAATAAAGTAATAAATAAATAAACATATCACTGAGCTCTAGTTGAATGTCATCTTTACGAATTTTACATAAAGTCTCTGTGTGTTTTTACATCACGGTAAAGACAGTTAACTGTTGATAAAACCCACTGAGGGTTTTTATATTGTTACGATTCAGAAGAGAATCTGTGTTAATTCTTTACTCCACTGTTGTTGTTTGTTTTTCACATGTTCTCAGCCACTGTTTTCTAACACATTATTAACGTGTGAAGAGGAAAATCTGTATTTGTTTTGCAGGGACTTTAACAAGGTGAGAGGAATTAACCTCTCACTGAGTCAGTGGAATAAACCCTGTGCTGTTGTCTCAGTCGTAAAATATCAGTAAGAGGAGAAACTCTTTAACCTTCTACGTCTTTTCATCCAACAGTTTCACAGCCCGGAGAAGAAAGTCATTACATCACATCCTCTGGAGTAGAAAACACACGAGCGACACTCACATCACCAATGACACACTCCGACATGAAAGATCCCCCTGCTTTAGTCCTCAGGATTATTGTTTGGCTGTGAAAGAGTCGTGTCATCAGTAACAGACACACACAGATCCTTCAAATCTCTTCTTAATGACGTCCTCCTCTTTCTCTCCATCCTCATTACCCTTCCTCGCCTCCTCAAGGTGACAAGGAAACATCAGCAGGACTCATCAGCTCAGTCCAAATACAAAACATGATCGTTAAAAACTCAACTCCTTCCGTATTATTCTGAACAAGCAAACAACCACAAAAACTGTCCGGTCAGAAATCACAGTCACGATTAAAGAACATGGAATATAGAGAATTAAAGGATTATTCTGCAGTTTATTTCAGCTCTAGTTGTTTGATTTTTGTCAATATTAACGCCTTAGACTTTTATCTTTCTCTGTCCTCAATCGCCTGAACTCAAACTCAAGGAAGGGTGACGAAGAGATGAATTACTTGAGCTACAGATCAACGACAGACAGAGACGTCTGACACTAAGCAGAGTCGTTACAGAGGAAGACGAGCCTGAGGAAAACCTGAGAGCATAAATGAAGAGACTGGTTCATATTTGGGTTCAGGTGTGGACATATATCATCCTGTACATTATTATAAACACGAAGCACTGACGTCGGTGAACGTACAGGAAATAGATGAATAATGACCACGTGGCTTCTTGTAGCAGCAGTGACTCAGCAAATTGAGTAAAAGAAGAATCTGGACATGGGCGAGATGCGTCAGGACGAGACCGACTCAAAGATACAAATATACCCACTCACTCACAGCCACTTAAATAGGTACAGCTAATGCAAATATCTTAATCCACTGGGATTATTTACACACAGTCATCACTCGTGTTTTTACAGAGAATATTCTGAATAAGAGAAAATATCTAGTGAGCAGCAGTTGTCTCAGATGAGCAAATGAAGCGCACCCTCAACTCACTCCAAGTTGTTTTAAAGACATTTTGAAGTACAAAAAAAAGGAAAGGTTCAATTGTGCACATTAAAACACTGTTGTCACTTAATCCCTGAGGTGTTTATTGTAAAAACAAGAACAAAGCTAAAGTCACAAATACAGATGAGTTAACACGGATCACAGAGCAGCGTTTTGAAGGGACTAGCAAATAAATGCAACACTGACAGGCAAACAAATGAAACACACCCAAAACCCACTTCCGACTGTTTTTAGATGTTTTACTGTGAGAAAAGTTAGTTTCCGCATCTTGAAACTTTAAAAAAATGTACAACATCATCATGTACGACGACATCACTCATCCCTGAAGTCTGAACTTTGGACAAAAAAACAACAACAAAAAGCTCAGGGCACAAATACTGGCTGTGTTTCCTTCATATAATGGAAACAACTGACAGGTGAGCAAATGAAACGCACTGCCAACACACACAGAGTCCTTTTTAAACAAACTCGACTGTTTCATGAGAAGTCATTCTTTAGCATAATTATTAAGTATGTTAAAGGCAAAAGAGCAGGTAAACATAACAACGACAAGTTTAATTTTACAACCCTTAAACCTTTAGGCGACGCTGTCTACAGGTTTATGTCTTCACCTCTGAAGTTTGAATAACAAAAACAGCAACAACAGCAACAAAGCTGAGGTCACAAATACACAAACACTGGCTGAGTTTCCCTCAGATTACAGATTACGACATATGACACCGATAAGAAATGAAACACACAACCCAACTCACAAAGATGTTTTTCAACATGTCAATGTGGCAAAAGTCGCACCCTTAACGACACTGAGGTCACTAACACTGACTGTATAACGGAAACAGACAACGCTGACGATGACAGATTACGACAAATGAGACTGCACACTGGCAGGTGAGTGAATGAAACAACCTTACAACCTTTAGACAATCACGTGCCACAAAATTAGCTTTGAGAAACTCATTCACTCGTTCTTTACGTATGAAATTTGAACAACAACAAAGCTGAGGTCACAAACACACAAATATTGGCTGCGTTTGTTGTCCCTCATATAGCAGAAATAATACAGGAAAGGGAACAGCAAACTAACAACACTGACAGATTATGGTGAATGATCCTGCCACTAACAGATGCGTAAAGCGTGTTCAAAGTTACATTTCTCATCTTACAACCACGAGAAAAGCATCACGCCCCACAGAGCTAGCTCTGTAATGTGTCCCTAACAAACACAAAACGCTCACAGATTACGGTAAACGATCCTGCCACCGACAGGTGAGCAAATCAAACGCACGTCAGGTTGTTTTTAAACATTTTAAAGGATAAAAAAGTTAAATTGCTCATCTTTAAAGCGCGAGAAAATGTGTAACATCGAGCTCCACAAAAACTAGCTTTGTAAAACTAATTCAGTCATTGTTAAAGTCTGAACTTTGAACCACAACAACAAAGCTGAAGTCACAAATGGACAAACAGTGGCCGGTGAACACTGACCACAGAGCGGAAATGCTGTCCTTTAATGAAGAGAATCAGAGAAGACACGAGCGGAGCAGCAGAGTGAGGTGTTGGCCCTGTTTCTGTTTCTGTATGCAGCAGAGCAAGCTCTTCTGCAGAGCAGGCCTCCATAACAAAAGCACACGGACAGAGAGAGAGAGGCTGGGGATCACCTCCCTGCCTCTCTCTCTCTCTCCCTCTCTTTATCTTCTCCACATATCATTCTGGAATTAAATGACAGCTCATTGAATCAGCGTTCCATGAAGGATTACACACACACACACACACACACACACACACACACACACACACACACACACACACAGAGGGTTAAAGAGTATGGGAGGTGACAGAGTACGTACCTCTCTCCTCCACTTCTCATTTCCTTCTCTTCCTCTCTTATGTTGGATGTTGCAGAGAGAAGGGAGGTGGGTGAGGGAGGGGGAGAGAAAGAGAGGGGGAGGGAGGTGCCTGTGATGCTGTAGCAGTCCCACTGCAGAGACAGAGAGAGAGAGAGAGAGAGAGAGAGATGAAGCTAAAAGAGAGAGGAGGCTAAAGCTAAACTAGCCCACCAGCTCTCAGTGTGGGACAGACGGATGGTGACGGTGATGATGCTGCACCTTTCAGTATGGAAACAGAGGGAAAGAGAGAGAGGGGGAGAGAGGGGGGGGGCTGTTACCCTGGAAACTGAGATGATGTGATGGAGAAGGTGGAGTCGAGCTCCGATTGGCTGATAGGGCGTGGTGCTTCCCTCTCTGGAGGGAGGGAGGAGGAGGGTGAGGATGACAGGGCAGAGGCTGGGGCGAGAGAGGCCACCGCTCTCCCTCTCTCTCGCTCTGCTGGAGGAGAAAAGGCTGCACATAGACGACAGGATGCCATCGGCGCCCCCTGACTGGCGAGTCCTGGAAATGCAAGACAAGTAAGTAACATAAGTAAAACCTACATACAGACACACACAGCAAAAAAAAAAGCACCAGCTCATATAAGCCATTCACATTTTTGTTCACTTTGTCATAACTAACAGGATCAATATGCAGGAATTTTAACAGGTAGTCAAAACAGACACACAAACGTCTCTCCTGAAACTGATGTGCAGCGCCATCTGCTGACAGTTTTGTAGAAAAATGTTCCCTGTGACTGTGAAATGATGTCACGTTTGTATTATAAACAAACATTTGACAGTTTCCGAGAGACACACTGCTTTATAAAATGTATAATAAAAATGTATAAAAGAAAAACGCCTGAAACCCTCAGAAATAAGCAAATATCACAAATGCATTTGCTATTTTACACCAGATACAGAAACTGATACAAATTTACTTAAAGTGTGAAAAATTCTTCCCAGTCAGCTCTTTTAACCTGAATTTACCTTATTTTTCCAAAAATCAGGACACATCCCTCCATATAGTTTGCTGCAAATCAGTTCAGTACTTTCTGTGTAATCATGTAAAACATTCAAAAGAACAAAAACAGAGACGCCTGCTAAAATTGTTGCAAATCAAAAGTGAATATGTGAATACTATATTTTTGCACTGTTCAGTCACGTAATTCTAAAAACCAAAACACATATTTTCATCTGAACTTTTACAATAAATGTGTTTACAAAAATTGTTTACAATGTGTTTTAATTGCTGCTACCCTTGTTGAGGATACACATAAGAGTTTTAATGAGCATTTAGTTAATGTTGTTATTATTTATAATTTCCCTGACTTTGAAATATGTCCCTAATGATCAATTATGATGTTTCCATGTTAATTTATTACCAATTATAAGAATTTTGACTCAAAATCACGGATTTTAACACACTAATGAGTTTAATGCACACAAATGCACTTTTAAAAAGGCCTACTGATAATATAAGTGTGAGAAAGTCTGTCATTTAAATTTAAAAACCTAAACTAACTGCTACGTTAGCACTGTTAGCCAGGTAGCACTGTTAGCCAGCATTTAGCGAGCGCTAACCGATGCTAATTGAAGTTTCGTGTACACAAAATAAATGTGAATAAAAGTGAATACACAAATGCACTTTTAAAAAGGCCTACTGATAATATAAGTGTGAGAAAGTCTGTCATTTAAATTTAAAAACCTAAACTAACTGCTGCGTTAGCACTGTTAGCCAGGTAGCACTGTTTAGCGAGCGCTAACCGATGCTAATTTAAGTTTCGTGTACACAAAATAAATGTGAATAAAAGTGAATAAACAAACCTGACGCCAGCGCCACCTGTCGTCGTCAAGCATTTACATTTACAACAGTGAACCAAAAAGATATTTCCAGTCAACTTTTGTAAAAACTGGATTTTTGCTGCGTCAGTGTGGTCCGTCATAAAATGGCGACCTAATTCTGAGTCAGTCAATTAGGTTGACGGTGAACTTGACCAATCACGTACCAGGAGGTATTTGAGGCGACCAATGAGATTTCAGATCGCCACAACGACACGGAACAGTTACGTCATAACCACTTTAGCAGCTTTAAACAAACATTTAGCAGCTACAGAAACCACGGAAAGTCACAAGCTGACATCCACAGTATAGTATAAAGCATCATGATAATGTTATATGTTATTAAAACTGATATCTTTAGACACTTTTGATCAATGGCCTCACCAAACTCATCCTTTATATCTGTAACCTGGATCTTTGACAGATACATTTACAGTTTAAGTTGACATTTTGAAAGTTTCCAAAATTCCAGCCTGTTCTGATGAATTCGGAGTAAATAAATGTTCAATAAAACTCAAACTTACATTTAAATGTTGTGTTTCATTTACCTGTAAGATCCAGGTTGACGGCTGCTGACTGACCAGCAGGTGGCGCACTTCGCCTACTCATCATCTCAGTGGGTGCAGATTTGAGTTTATGGTTCATCTCCAACTGTAATTATTAAGAATGTGATGTAATTAAATGATAAAATGCATTTATTCAGGTACTGTATTTTAATACAGACTAATTTAACAATCATTTTCAGGAATAAAGTCAAATGTCTGTCTACTACTTTTAAATCATAATCTAATATTTAAGTGGTTAAATGGCCCAAACCTGAAACATTTGCAGTTTTTCTAAGATGGTCATAAGATTAAAAGCTTTGGAATCAGAGGTGTGAATATTAATTGCTTTAATTATGAATGGACTCGTCACAGCGTCTTTGGAAAGAAGACGTTTGATTTGGAAACATTATAGCGAGAAGAAGACAAAAAGAAAGAAAGACAAAACCAAAGCAACTTGTTTTAGAGTTTTTCATTTCTGAAAATCATTTTTATTTACTATAATACACAGCGGAGACGTTAAGAGTCAGGTGGTTTGTACACCGGTGTGACTGGAGGACAACAGATCAACTTATCAACAAAATTAGGAATAATGAGAAAAGAAAAGAAAGAAAGAACAAGTTTGATGGAAACTACAGATGAAAAGCTTAAATCTTTTATCTAGCAGCTGCTGAACCCTCACCTCCCTCCCCTCCCCTCCCCCTCCCTCACTAAACTCCAGCCTGTTGGTCAGGATGCTCTTGGCTCTGTTCCACTTCCCCCGTTTCACGACCTTCAGCGCCCTCCTCTCCTCCTCCTCCTCCTCCTCTTCCCGTCCCAACATCATAAAAAACCTTAAAATGAGCTTCTGGCTACGTCCCATTCGGAATATTTTATCCCCTTCGACACACACTTTACGCTCCTCATTCACATCCCAAAGCAAACATCCTCTCTCTCTCTCATTTGATGGCAGCTCGTCCCGTTCCAGACACGTGTCGCCCTTTCTCCAATGTGACCTTTACATTTCTGCTGAGTCGCTCTCTCTCTCTCTCAGATTAACTTCCAGAGAGTCTCGTTAACAGTTGACTGTTTTAAAATGTTCCTGACACGTCTCTGCCGATGATTTCATGGTTTCGGTGCTAAATAAAAAACAAACAACACTGAGGGGATTTGAGCGACGTGTCTGAAACGGGGGCGGAGCTTTGCGTCACGATTTTACTTTAATTTCTTCCGTCATCGCTTTCATCGACCATCACACTTTTCAGGGTCTTTTTTTTGTTTTTAGAGAATTTACAGAAGAAGAAGAAACTTTATACGTCTATTTTTTTCTGCCCTCAAATTCGTTAAACCGTAAAACGTGGATTTAGAAACGTGTTTGAAATGAGCAGAGCAGTGGTTTTCATTTCATTTCACTAGAATATTAATTATGACACTTCAGTACCAGAAACTGTTTCTATCTACAAATATGAATAAACGTCTCGTCCGTTTGTGCTTCTCATGCAGAGATGAACCACGTCCATGTTATTTTCATTTACCAGGTAACTGCCTGAGGGCACCAGTGACCACTCTGGAGGTTATTTATTTGGACGAGAAACTGCACGAGACATCAGTAGAAATGTGAATTATTTACATATCTGTCCAACAGTTCATCTGACAGGCGTCAAACTGAGGGTTTTGGGTTAAATAAATGCAAGTCAAGAGGTTTGGGCGCAGGTTAAACCAGTAATCATTTAAAAAACAACAACAACAAATCAAGAAGAATGTGATGTTAGTGATTTGCTGTGGACATGAAACATGTGACCAGTTTGTCCAAACCTTTAACTGTGGATCGAAACAAGACGGTGTAAAAAGTGATAAAGTGTCAAATAAAATGAAAAAAATAAAATGACACACCCGTCTGTTCTGATGTGGACAGAAAATATTGTAACAAAACAAAAACTGTGAGAAATGTTTCTGCGGAGCGTCGTTATCATCGTCGGGGATTTAAAATCGACGCCGACGTTACGTTTTACGCGGGGTGAAAACTGAGTGTGACGACGGAAGTGTCTGTGGCCGTGAAAGCGACGAGGGATTTGATTTCGTCTCTCAAAGGAATTCAAACTTTTTAACTTTCCCAGCTGTTGTTGCGCGTGAACGCACACGCACACATGCACACGCGCACACACACACTCGTACACACATACACACTCGTACAAAGCGACGGTTGAGTGAAACCATCAGAAAACACACAGACAGATGAGAGTCCAGTACCCCGTCGTATTTCACTAAATCAGCACCTTCTGCTGCCGATACATTTATATATATATATATATATATTTATATATATATATATATTTATACTTATATATATTTCTTTCCTCTATTTAAGGGAAATCTATTTGACATAGAACCAAAAAATATGATATTAAGACAAAGAAAAGCAGAGAATGAAAACCCGTCTTTCCTCGCTCGTCAAAAACATGAAAGTTTCACTGTGTTTTCGTTTCGTTTCATTTTCTTTTTTTCTTGTTGTTTAAGCTTCAAAGTTCTTTTTTTTTCCTCCTCATCACTAAGTGGCAAAAAAAGAAAAGAAAAACAAGAGACATGCAAGTTTTATCGGATTCCAAACAAACAGAGAAACGTTAGAAACGGCAGATAGTGGGTTTTTTTCTTCTTTCTTTTTTTCTTTCTTTTTTTTTATATCCGCTCATGTGCCGTTGCATTGAAGGGAGTGGGGGGAAAGTGGGCGTGGTCAGTCATTGCATCGAGAGTTAAAGAGGTGTCAGCTGAAGATTCTCAGTGAAGAACATGAGGTCGGATTCTCCGAGAAAAGTCCTCCACTTTTTTTAAAATTTCCCTCCTGAATCCGTTCCTTCTCTCCGAGGAGAAGGTAGAAAAAAAAACTGGCTTCACACACACACACACACACACACACACCACCATCATCATCATCATCATCATCATCATCAACATCTTTATCTCACACACACACAATCTGACGTTACAAAAAATATATAAAAAAAAGAAAGAAAAGCATTTTTCAAAATGATAAAAAACAGAAACTAAAACAGACGAGAAACTGGCACGAGGAACTTAAGGACACAGATCGTGCGTGTGCTGTCCTTAACTGGGGTCAAAGGTCATGTCAGGGGGAGGGGGATCACATTGATGCTGTCTTTTAGTGTTTCAAAATAGTCTCCTCCCACCCTCCGCCTCATCTCCTCCCCTCACCCCGAAAACAAACAAAATAATCCATGTTTTCTTCTCGTGGATTCACGAGTGCTTGAAAAAAAACACAGACAACAAAAGAAGAAGAAGAAGAAGAAGAAGAAGAAGAAGAAGAAGAAGAAGTGGTTTTCCTGTGAGGAAATCTGCAGGAAGACTTGGTGAAGTTCCCGCAAAGCATCCTGGGAATTAATCCAGTCAAAGAAAACGGTGCAGTCGTTGCAGTCACAGGGACTTTCTCTCTACGCTAACTTCCCTTTAACGGAGGAGGAGGAGGAGGAGGAGTGTGCTATTCCATCAGGTAAGACAGAGGGGAGTATACTCTTCATTTAAGACCCCCAAAAAATGTATCCCAGAATCCCCGGAGTCTTAGATGCAACCCTGCTAGACGACGAGTGTTGTCTCTATGTGCCAAATCAAAGCCAGTCTCTGTGTAGTGAAGAAGAGGAGGAGGAGGAGGAGGAGGTTACGTCCGAATGTTAGTTCCAAAAAAGGGTGATGTGGGATTGTAATTCTCTAATCCGGGGATTTATGAGCAGATGTCACAGATTAGCTCTGATTTGACAAACAGCTGCTGAATCCTGACAGAGGGAAAATCACCAACCAGACGTTTATTTTTTGTTTTTTAAGTTAGAACATCCGAGACAGACGTGCTCCGCCCCCTCCGCCCTCCCCCCATCCTGCTCCCGTGGCTCTTAAATGAGCGGGTCGGGGTGCAGCGCGTGCTGGATCTGCTGCGGCTGCAGCGGCGGCGGCAGCTGCAGCGGCAGCAGCGCCTCCACCATGTTATGGCAGTGCGGCGGCGGCGTGCCCTCGCTGCTGGAGCTCTCGGCGACCTCGCCGCCGTGGAAGAAGTAGTCGCTCTGCACGATGAAGGACTCGATGACGGCCTGGTTCAGCTTGGTGGTGGAGAGCGTGTCCTTGTTCTCGAAGTCGGGCCGCATCAGCGTGGGCCAGAAGCAGATGGAGAGGTTGTCGGCCGTCATCAGCGTCAGCTTACTGTGCTGACTCACCCTGCAGAGGTAAAAGAAGACAAGTGTTACAACTAATGAAGTCTATGATGTCTTCATCTCACTGTGACACAGACTTTGTAAACCACTCACTCTCCCACAGAGAAAATCACTGAATTGAACATCACACACACACACACACACACACACACACACACACAGGAGTTGTTGATCCACTGCTGCCTCCATCGCTAAGTTCAGATGAGTTATTATGTCATTTAGGCATTTGATTGACCTCAGTGACACAAAGTGACCACACGAGGCAGCAGAGGACCAGCAGCTCCTGTGTCCCCGCCAGCTAAAATCAATGATTTTCTCTGTGGGGTTTGGTGTGGGAGAGTGAAACATTGATTAAAACTGTGTGTGTGTGTGTGTGTGTGTGTGTATTTTACCTGTTGAGGTGTGTGATGATGTACTTGAAGACCTGGTAGTTCACAGAGGGAAACTTCTTCACGATTTCTCTCAGCACCTGCAGACGCTCCATGTAGTCCACGATTTCTGTGACACACACACACACACACACACACAGGAGAGAAGACAAGAAGCGTTTTACATTCTACACACTCTCTTGGGAACGGAAATTATACGCTCTGGAAAACAAAAGGCTGTGATTCTGCCAAGAGCAGCTCCCACGCTCTGCGCGCACACACACACGCGTACACGCACACGCACACACGCGCACACACACACGCACACACACGCGCACACACACACGCGCGCACACACACACACACACACACACACACACACACACACACACACACACACACACACACAGAAACTGTACTCTCTCTTACTCGTGTTAAAAACTATGAAGGTCAGGTTTTTTTTCTTCTGCATATAAAAATAAACAGATTCTTATTTTTCTGTTCAGATTTTCATAAACAGCTGGTTTTCACTGCATCACGTTTATTTTTTTTTTACGAGCGTCTGGTCATAAAAAGGTTGTATTGTTCAGTTATGATCACATGACCCAGATAAAACTGTCAACAGCAACACAAACTCAAGGTTAAGGGCAACAAAACATAAGAAAACACCGTCTTAAAATTTCACAGACAAACAAAATAAAAGCCTGGGTTATCTATTCATCCATGCTGTAAAACAAGCCCATTTTCAAAGTAAAGGTCTCTGTTTCTGTTTGTCTGTGCTAAAACACAAACCTGCATTTTTTTTAAAGCTAAAAGTCCCAGTTTCTGTTCATCCATGCAAAAAGACAACCTACTTTTCAAAATAAAAGTCCCAGTTTCTGTTCATCCATGCAAAAAGACAACCTACTTTTCAAAATAAAAGTCCCAGTTTCTGTTCATCCATGCAAAAAGACAACCTACTTCCTCAAAATAAAAGTCTCAGTTTTCAGGTAAAATATTCGTCTGTTTGTCCACGATTAAACAACCTCACGGTTTTCAAAATAAAGGCCTCAGCTTCTGTTTGTACACACAGAAACACAGCCCAGTTTTCCAGGTGACTTTCAGTCCACAATAAAGCACCACCCTTCAGTTTTCAAAATAAAAATTCTCAGTTTGTGTTCGTCCACACTGAAATGCAACCTCACACTTTTCAAAATAAGAGTCTCCTCTCCTGCATCTCAACTGTTAAAAACATTAGAAGACTTTAAAATATTTAAAAATTCCTCCCCATTTTAGAATATAGTATAAAACATTAGTACATTGGAGTAGAATTTCAAAAATTCAAGTTGTAGAGACAGAAAAGGACCAAGACGACCTTGAGTGTCTGTGAGACGTAAAACATGGATGAAGTTCCTCGTCGTCTCCAGAGAAACTGTCACTTTTCCCTCGCTCCCACTCACTTATGAAATATTTACAGAGTTAGAAATACGAGCTACAATCAAACAAAGAGACAAAGATAGAAAAAAAAACCTCTCCAGGATATTCCACACATTCCAGAAACAGCAGGAATCACTTTATACTTTTACTCTCGAGATTCTTCATCCTCCGCGCCATCGATCGTCTTAACGAGACGCCGGCACAGGTTTTTAACGGCTGTTACAGAGGTCAGAGGTCGTTCAACATCACAGAGAAATATGACGAGGAGAAAAGGTTCAGCACTGAAACCTTTGATCTAACGGAGGGGAACGCCGCGCGCCGTAACTCCACAAAAAGGATGAATGTGGATTAAATATTAAGACAAAGAAAACGATAAAAGGCCTCACCTGTGAATCTGAACGTACAAACATCTGTGTGTGTGCTCCATTACAACAACAACGACAACACAAACAAACAAAGGAACTCTTTCACCACAAAGAGACGCAGAGAACTGACAAACTGTATTTGTCTCTTCAGTATTTACTGTATCTGTCCCTAACTGAACCAGCAGGTGGCAGCACTTGTTTGGTGCATGTGTGAAACTGAACATCTGAACCAGTGAAGTCCACGAGGCAAAAGAAAACGTTCACCACTGCGTTAAAAATGGAAACTGATGGAGACGTTAAAACGACGTCTGTGATACCTTCTCCTTTCAAAAGATCAAAGACTCTGTTCTCAGATTAGGGAAATCAAAGGCTCCACTGTTTCCTGAACACTGTGTGTGTGTGTGTGTGTGTGTGTGTGTGTGAGTTTATCTTCTTACTCGCTGCTTCCACCAGTTCAGGATGAAAGCTGTAGGGGATCAGAGGTTCAGGCAGGTCAGCGAAGAACGCCTTCAGAGCTCCAGCGGCAGCGTTCACCGCCACGTCCATCGCCACAAAGTCGATGCCGTGATCTGCAGAGAAACACAGAGAGGAAGAGATGATCGCATGTGTACACACACACACACACACACACACACACAGAGAGAGAGGCGTCTCCTCAGCGCCACCTTGTTCCACATCCATGCTAAGCTCAAGTGAGAGAGCGAGCGAGGCTCAGATCTTTTGTCCCATTAATCCACGTTGATCCAGACACGAGTCACACTGAGCTTGACCGGGTCGCTGCTGGGATGTGAGAGGAAATCCAGATCCTCTCTGATCCGAGTTAAGACCAGGACTCACCAGCGTGAACTGGGACTGGATCACATCTCCTCACGCAGTAACCCTCCCGATCCGCAGGGGGCAGTCGTCTGTGTTTGTATTCACAACAGCTGTAACTGTGAGACGCTAACGACGGCTTTTGAATACGTTTAAAGGAGCAGTGACGACAAAAACCACATTCTTCGCACTTTTTGTCAGTCAGTCAGTCAGTCATCATCCTGGACAGTAGGCCAGTCCATCGCAGGGCCACACACACACACAGATAGAGACAAACATTCACCCTCACACTCACTCCTACGGTCAATTTAGAGTGTCCAATCCACCTAATCCCCCCCCCCAATTTTTGTAAACTTTAAATTTAATTTGATGTTTTTGAACGGCAGAACTGTACACACAGAGACACGACGCAGTTGCCATGGTCGCGCACAACACCTCAGTTTCTGTTCGTCCCTGCTCAAACCCAACCTCACACTTCCTTCTGTTTTTAATGTAATCAATAGCTTATTTACCAGATTTTCTATTAAACATGTGCACAATTGGGGGTAATTGCTCATGAATGTGAACATTTTAGGTAAAAATAAGTCTTTTTCTTTTAGAATATAAGTTGTAGAAACCCAGTCCGACCTTGTGTGTTTCCGAGAAGTAAAACATGTATAAAGTTCCTTGACGTTTGTCGTTGTCTCCAGAGAATCTGACACTTTTCCTGAGCGGTGACTTCAACACATCAACCCATGTGTCATAATCCACAATTTATGTAGTAAATGTATACAAATAATCATTTTAAATCAAGACATAAGCATGGACGCACACACGGAGCCAGTGAGACGACACGGAAAAGAAGCCGGACGGCGTGGTCGTGTTCACTCATTACGTGTTCAGAGAGACCGGATCATAACGCTGAGGAGTCTTTCTATGTCACTGCTTCTGCTCCATCACTGTTGTAGTTCTGCTTTTGCTAAAGTGAGTTAATCAAGCAGAAGCAGCAGCAGCAGCAGCAGCAGCAGCAGCAGCAGCAGCAGCAGCAGCAGCAGCAGCAGCAGCAGCAGCAGCAGCAGCAGGGGTCATCACTTCAGCGTGGAGGAGGGAATCTATAACTCCTCACACGTCACACTGGTGCCAACAACCTCACTGAACAAGTGCTTATAGAAAAGAAGATGGAGGAGGAGGAAGAAATATGTAACGCTCCCCGTTAGGGCGTGACGACGTAACGACCGGGTGACGACAGAAAAGGAGGCGAAAGAGGAGGACAGAGCCCCGAGGTAACGGGACAGCTGTCACACTGAATCACACACACACACACAGACACACACAGAGTCGTCCAGAAACACTCAAGGAAGTGCAAAGACGGGAGGAGAGGCGGTGAAGGAAGTGAACAAGTGACAGAAAATAGGACAATAGGAGGAGACAAGGACACATAATGAAGAAAGAAAGGACACATTCAAGGACATATGGAGGAAGAAGAAAGAAAAAAAGGCTTTTCTGCCAGGAAGAAATCCCTGAAGCTCCTCCTCTCAGGTGTGTGGTTGTGGGTGTGTGTGTGTGTGTGTGTTTACCTTGATCAAACTGTTTCTGGATGTTGTCCTGGTCCGTCTTGTTCCCGCTGACGCGGTACAAGCCTTCCGTCGTCAGACCTGTGAACACAAACGCCAGCACACAGCATCAGTAACAGCCCTCACTCACTCACTCACTCACTGACTCATTCAGGAGGAATTTAAGCAGAAAAACTGTTCAACCAGGCAACAGAAGCAGGGTCATAAATTCTGTCTCATGTGGTTTTCTCAATCCAGTAGCACGGTTGTTTTTCTCTTCATTCTTTCTTTCAGGACTTTCGCTTTCATGGTTTTAAAAGCCTCACTTAAAAGTGCTTGACTATATATAGTTTCCTGTGCATGTGCAACCAGTGCAATCAAACATCATATGGGTGGAGTTCTGGGGTTATTGGTGGGCAACCTCGTAACCACATTACAAATTAAAAAATGACATAGACACATCAACAGAATGTGCCTCATATACTTGACACCATCTCCAGTATGTGTTTTTAGATTATTACAAGAATGACACTAAGCAACTAAATGAATGACATGGACGATTTCCTCTATGGGCTTTGGTGTGGGAGAGTGAGTGGTTTACAAACTTCACTTTCTGTCTCACAGTGAGACAAAGACGCGATCATGTGACGTCAATATGGCAGACTTGGCTCAGGCTGGTTCCCAGCAGCAGGGGGCGCTCACAGCCCAGTCAGCTCTGACCATGTGCCAGTACCTCATGCAAACACACTTCCCAAAACCTCGACTATGACCCAAGTACATCACACAAACATCTTTATATTTATATTAAATGACTCAACACTTGATTTATTTGCTCTTTCCGTCTTCAGCAGGTCTGAGAGCAACATCTGTGTGAGCGTCACAGCCAGCTGACAGCTGATCTCACACCAGTGCAGTCTCTCTGTGTGTGTGTGTGTGTGTCGAGACAGAAGCTCTTAATTAGAGCCATGATGCGTGTGTGTGTGTGTGTGTGTGTGTTCTGCTGCAGGGACAAACACAAAACACACACACAATCCATAAAGGCTATTTACAAGGTCATTCACACTGCAGTGTGTGTGTGTGTCTGTTTGTGTCTCTACCTTTGGAGACTATTTTTCAGACTCTCACCTGGTTCAGCTGTGTGTGCGCGTGTGCGCGTGTGTGTGTGTGTGTGCGGCGTGTGTGTGTGAGTGTGTGCGTGTCTGCAGAGGCAGTTAAGCAGAAGTAGAGCAAATGCAAATTCAGCTATAATGGATTCAAGTAAATCCAGAGTAAGCGTAAGCCAGTGAAGTGTGTGTGCATGTGCGTGTGTGTTTGAGTGTGTGTGTTGTTGCCTCTGACGTAGGGGATGGAAAACTGGGGGAAACAATCATCTGTGATATACTTTTTTACATAATATACATCGATATATCGATCACAGTATGAGTCAAATCAATATTTCTGCAGGGCTGTGTGATTTGTGTGTATATGTGGAGTTTAAATACTGATATATGAGATTTATGTGGAAATGTTTGTGCTTCTCAAAGAGTGAGAGTGAAAATACACTGTGGATACACACTAAAACAACACATCTACTGATAGCTGCTCGACCTGTATCATTTCTTTGGTTTTTGAATGTGTAAATGAAGGATTTCACGTGTGTTAGAAACAATGACATTGACTATAAACATGGTCAAACTCTGCTCTAACACTAATAATCAGGTTTAAAATGAAAGACGTGTTATTCAGTGACTGTATCAAACGTCATAAATACGATGATTATCAACAGGCGTCGTCACAGACACTTTATCACGATGAAGAGGAACTATGAAGACGTAATAACCATACGTTTATTGCCCAGCACTATGTGACATCAGATAAATGACGCCGTGAAGCGACGCCTTGCTCAAACATTGAGTCGTTTGAAGCCTCGGGGTTTATTTGTGGTCACGTGACTCATCTGCCGCGCGGCTGCTCATTCCTGATCCCGGTCGTCTCACACACACACACACACACACAATCAACGACTGTTTTTACCGTGTCATTTACTACATTTACACAACTAAAGAACAGATGAAATGAACTATAAATGTGTTTATCATGAAGACAGTGAAGAGAAAATCAAGACATCAAATGTTTAAATTGTGATAACATGAGTGTTTTCCTTTCTCCGACACTGTGCTGCACTTGAACGCAGCGCTTTCCATTAATTAGCTCGACCGTGGCGACACGCCACATTTTAATTCATCCTGTCACGCATTCATAATTCATTTTTTACACACGTCTTATTATGACAAATAAATTAAGAGCTCGCCCACAGCTTGTACTGGAATGTTTCTTTGTTTTATTTTTATCTCAGGAGAAACAGAGCGAGTCTGCGTGAGTGGAATAATAAAGTTGTTTCTTTTGAATCTGCTGAGACAGATCTTTAGTTTCAGTGCACACAGTCATGACATCAGTCATTAACGTAGGTTACAAATCACCAAGATTCAGTCGGCTGACTTCCTGAGTCGAGGCCATGGTTACGGTGGACACTTTTGTTCGTCTTGGTCTAAAACATCATCTCACCAAGTTTCAGCAGCCGTTTCGGCCTAAATTCTAAGGACATATCGACAAAGTTAAATCGTAAACAGAAGTTCTGTGTTGACCTCACACTGACCTCACACTGACCTGGAGGAAGTTTATGTTACTTTTTATCTTCAAAGCTTTGGACTCAAAAAAACAAAAATCAGCCGATAACAGTCAACAACAAACACAATCAAGCTCGACTGTTTACAGCCTGTTTCCTGGACTGTTTACAAAGTGATGATGTCACAGTTTAGGTCACGTGACAAAAGTACAAACCAGGACGACCAACCCGAGACAAAAGAGCGGACATATGGTTTGATTGACGATGATTCAAAAACACACTTTGTTTGCAATGATGCGACTCTTTTGCGTGTGTGTGTTGTTCGATAATGACTGATAAATGTCTTTCTGTTGGGTTGTTGTCTGATACGAAGGAAGGAAGTGGATTTTGTACCGTTTCTTGTCTTTTTTTCTATAATGCATTATTTTGACATTTACATTTGTTTTTTCTTGTTCAGTTTCTTCCGCGACACAGTTCACGAACGCACGCAGACGTTTGTGTGACCTCTGTGTCTCTGTAGCAGCGCGTATTGTAATCTACGTCACGTTTGTGAACGCTTACTTCACTGAATTCACTCATTCACCCGCCGCCCTGAACGTCAGACGACCTCCGACTGAAAGTCACCACCCTGAAACGTCGCTGTGTCTCTGTGAGGATATTTGATTCTCAACAGGATGCTCACACACACACACACACACACACACACACACAGTGAACCCGAGGGGAAGGAAGTTAGCAGTGCAGCTCATGTTTGCATGTTGGGATCTGATAAGACTCGTCCTGCTGTGATATGATCTAATATCCTGACACACACACACACACAGTGAGTGTATCACACGTCACTCTCGTCCTTCTACACATCTGTCTGTCTCTCTGTCTGTCTCTCTCCATTCACTGCCCGTGTGCCGCAGTTTTATTATTGCCGTAGCAACCATCTGCTGTGGGAGGGGACAGGAAGCCAGTTCAATAAGTGAAAGTCAATCAACGGCTATTTTTAACTCTTATTTTAACCAGCCAGCCAGACACACACACACACACACACACACACACACACACACACACACACGTGATGCATTAACCCTGAACCTGAGACATCACTGCTGCTGCTGCTGCTGCTGCTGCGGCTGCTGCTGTCGACTGAAACTGAAAAAATAGACTTGTAGCAACACAAATCCTTGTTTTTACTTCATCTATTGACTGAAAGTCAGCGCTGGGAGAGTTTTCAGTCCATTTTCCGACATGTTTGGTGTGTTTTTTGAACACAAAAGTGCAGAAATGACATTTTTGGCAGTTTTCGAATAATAATCAGGTAATAAAGTGGAGTGTGTGCACAGAGAAATAATCCATGACGTGAAAAACCTGTTGTAAATTGTGAAATATGTTAAAGTTTAAGGTTGTAAAAACATAAACAGTTGAGTGTGTGAACCATGTGGAACACACACATCGAAGTTATATATTGGTAACACGTGTGTGTGAACTTGTGGGATTTAAAGACGCGATCAAAGGAATCTGATGTTCTGACTTCTGACGATTGATCATATCATAACAGAGTTGGATTTGCTCTAATTCAGACTATGAAAGTGGCGTTTTTATACCCGATGCTTTTGTGATACATTAGTACGTTCATATCCTCTACACTGTTATTTACACCGCTCTGTGATTAGAGACGCTGACCAATCACAGAGTGAGAGAGAGCGCCTCCCATTGGCTGTTCCACTAAACCGCAACACTTCAACATCACTACAAAGACAACTGAAACAAATAAACTGGGTCAAAGAAGAGTGTTGTTTGAAAAGGTGTGGGGCCTAAAGTTGAGCCTAGTGGAACACCACAGTTCAACTGGAAGCTCTCAGAAACTCTGTCACAAAATACGTTCTTTAAGAACCTGGAGATGAGACTCAACGTGGAGCGCTGGTCACTGACATCACACAGCCTGAAACGATGCCATTTAGGCAGGAAGTGACACTCGTCACGTCCAACGACATTTTTAACTGCAAAACTTTTGATAAAAAGAGAAGACGTGGGTAGATTGTGAGTCAGAATTACGAAACCGGAGAATGGAAGAACATTTGACCGGATCACAGAAGACGATCGGGAAGACAGAAGTGAATTACGACGGCAATCCAGAGTCCAGTTTATACATTTAGTGTTTTTAAATGTTTAATGTCCTTTAAATACTCTTTACATGAACTTCCATCCATCGTTGAAAGCTTTGAAACCGTAGCACTCCTCTCATATTGTGTTATTTTACTCCAGATGTGGAACAAAAGGCAATTTTTCTTTTTCTTTTTTATCACTACTGCACGGCTTACATGTGGTTACATTTCCATTTAAACAATGAATATTACATTTCTATAAAACAGTGCATTTGTATGTAAATGTTACTGTTAGAAGCAGCAGCAGCAGCAGCAGCAGCAGCAGCAGCAGCAGCAGCAGCAGACTCCAGCTCTCATGTTCCACTTTCACAAATCCAGGACAGTGGGTTCTTTCCCGCTCATGATACGTGTCATGTGATACGCTAGCACGCTAACACACACACTGACTCATGCATATGAGGAACATGATGAATGTGCAGGTGAAAGCAGCTGGAGGTTGTTGTTTTTTTTCTTCCTTTCTTTCTTTTTTTTTACTCCCAGTGTAGCTTTTTTTTCTCCCACAATCCTCAGCGTGAGGAACGAGCTGAGCTTTCAGGTCTGGAAGTTGTTCTGCCTCTGTGTGTGTGTGTGTGTGTGTGTGTGTGTGTGTGTGTGTGAGAGCACAGCTTTATGTGTATGGGGTTAATGACCTAAGGTGAGCACCTTCTTTGTCTTCACACACACACACTGTGGTCTGGTGGAGTCATCAGTTTCCCTGAGTGAGTGAGTGAGTGTGTGTGTTAATTTAATGAGTGACCCTCACACAACAATGAGTCAATATAAATCAATACAAAGGCCAGAGATAGAGAGACAGAGAGAGAGGGAGAGAGAGTATGATTTAATATGCGGGTACCTTGGGTAATGAGATACACACACACACACACACACACACACACACACACACACACACACACACACACACACACACACACACACACACACACACACACACACACACACACACACACACACACACACACACACACACACACACACATGCATTCTCTAGTCCCTTTGCTCTAACCTCAAATTCTAAACCAGGTCTTAAACCCCCCACATACCCTTTAAAGTTTTGAGGAGCAGACAAAATGTCCTCAGGTCCGTGGTGAGCCAGACACACAGTCGTGGACATCAGCCTCAAACACATCGTCTATATTTGAACTTGTTAAGACAAAGCCTTGGTAGGCGTTCCTGGACAGTGATGATGTCATCGTCATCGTTAATCACTAAACCCTGAGTCTGTGATTAAAACTGCTGAGTCATGTTTTATCTTCACACACAAACACACACGCATGACTCAGTCATGACGAGGGGGATAATAAAGGATTCATCCATTCACCGTCACTTCATAAAAAAGTTAAAGATTAACAGATGTGAAAAAATAATAAAATCCTGCAGCAGCGAGAGCAGGAGGACAGAGAAGCAGCGAGCCAGAGGGAAGAAGAGTGCAGGTTAGAAAAGGTTAAAGACGATAAGGGACAGAGATGGTTCACCATGTAAATGTCTCATTTACATTTAGTCCACCTGATTTTCATATTCATATATATATATATATAATATGAAAGGAGAGGAGAGGAGACGGTTCCAGGCCTAACAGATGACATGTTGCAGCCTCAGGTTATTGTCCTATTCACTTGAAAAACCTTATGTGTCCAAATCTGAGGAAACACTTACAAAACAAACGAGTTAGTAATAATTAGTAATGTTAGATATCACTTTCTCATCTGATCTGTTAAACTTAAAGAAAACACTAGAGATCATTTTTCGTGTGGTGAATAAAAACCTTACGAGGATTATTTGTGTTTGAAACGCTCACAGTGACAACAAATATAATGAAATAAAGAGATACATACATACATACAACATGTTTAGGGTTCAAAAACAGTTTGAAATGTAAAATAACTACAGTTTACGATGTGAGTTCTATAATGTTAAGTGTGATGTTTCTTGTATTTTGTCTCCATTTACCTGATTCTCTGGGGTTTTTCCTTGTATTTTACGGGAAAGACAAAAATAATCCACTTCATCTTTACTTTTTATATGAACGGAACCCAAATAAAGACATTCACTTATTCATTTGAGAACAAAAACAACATTTTCTTTCTGTTTAAGAGAGACAAAACCCTTTACAACACACACACACACAGTGTGAGAGAATGAGTCACATTTACACAGAGACTTTATTTTTGGTTCTCTAAGTGATGACACGAGGGAGGAGGAGATGAGAGGAGGAAATGACCAGCTGGAGAGGAAGACAGGATGAAAGGGGGAGAAGAGGGAGGAAGATGAGAGGTTGATGGTGGTAGAGAGAGAGAGAGAGAGAGAGAGAGAGAGAGAGAGAATGATAAATAGAGGACGGGAGATGAAGATGAGGCATGACTGAGGAAGATGGGATTAAGGAGAGGATTGAGAGGCAGGAGAAAAAGGGGGACATAGAGATGAAGGGAGGAGAGGATGAAGAGGACAAGGAAAGAGAGAGGACAGAGTCAGCACCTCATGTTGTTCAACAACATGGCCGACTAAACGTCCTCCAGAGACCTTCAACATCATCACTGTGTGTGTGTGTGTGTGTGTGCTGCAGTGAGGTCAGCGTCTCTCAGAAGGACAGAAATGTCCCTCATGTCAGCTGTTAAAGGACTATTGTTAAAGGACTCCCCTTTGTTTTTAACGTCATGATTCACTCAGACATGTACATCATTATTATTATTATAATATATATAATTATAATTAAAACAAATCCCAAAGGCCACAAGTTTCCATTCCAAAAAGATGAAATACAAACATTGAAAACTTTTCAGAAATAACTTCACTTCTACTAAGTTTATATTTTGACCAATGAACCATTCACACCGATTAATTGTCTGTTTTTTCAATAATCGACGATGTTTGAAGGTTAGAAAGTTTGATTATTTTGACACTTTCTAGTTTAAAAAAGCATCAAATGCAAATTTGAGCATAAGTCTTAGTTCGTAAATATCTATATAAGATAAGTCATTTATTATGTTGTAATGTCATTTATTTCTTATCATTAAACTTTTGTATTTTATCAGATAAAGGGTTAAATGGTATTCATTTATGGAAATCAGTGCAGCCCATAATTGATATTCCCTCAGAATCGACTAAGAGAAAAACGTAAACCACTGATTTTGAGTTTTTCCACCGTGTTTAAAAGTCTGCAACTGGAGTGAGACTAAAACAGGAATTTGAAAAATGCAACAAACGGCAGAGATTTCTTGAGTTCAAGGTCGTAGTGATTTCTGCTGTTCAACTGTGGACCAGGTGTTTAACATGACACTGAATATTATACTTCTCTTTCACAAACGTGAAAGAGAAGAAACTCCAGTCACACACACACACACACACAGACACACACAGACAGACAGACGGAGAGAGAGAGTCGAGCTGCTGTTGTTTAACTGGAGCTGGAGGAAACAGTCGTTCACAGCGTTCAACACGACACTGATGGATGAGACGAGCACTCAAAGCTAAAGACGAGGCCACGAGACGCAGCAGAGGACGCCCGTGATACAGGACGTCTCATTAACACACACACACACACATTAGAGTCTAATTCCAAACCATTCTTATGTATATGACCATTTATTTATTTGAATTTACTTACAGCTGAACGTTATTTTGTCCTATAAACCTGTATTTTTCATTGTTCCATTTATTTTAAATCTTAATTATTACCATTAATCTTGTACTTTTATCACCTTTGCTACCCTCCTATTGTGAAGCCAATAAAGGAGGATCTTATCTTATATAATCAATAATACAGGGAGCTCCAGGTTTCTTTTCTTTTTTCTTCTGGCTCCATAATTCATAATCTAGGTGAGATTATTCTCAGTTGGCAGCAAATGAAGATAATTATACTTGATTTTCTATCATTACTGATTTCCATTTTGCCAGAATGAGACGTTTATATTCACATGAGGAGCAGGGTTTTTACAGGAGCCCACAAAGGACAAACTAGACATACTATTACACACACTGCACCTTTAAATGCCAACGTTTGACACTTTCATGACATCACTACTCTTTTCACTTGTGAAGCAGGAGTGAGATGTAAATAAAGATGTTATTGTTATGATTCCGTGTTCATGTGTAGCTTCAGGTGTTAGAACAACACTGAGTGAACAGATGGAAGGAACATTGTTTCACATGTTTCATGGCTGCTGGGTTTTTTTTATTTATTTTTAAACCAATCACATTCTGGTTTGTTATAAATGTCGCCGTCGCTCGCTCACTCAGACGCACGTGTGCGCCTGGCGGCGTCCCGAGAACACGGGGAGAGATAAAAGAGAAGAGCGGGAAGGGCGACATCAGGGCTTTTCAAGGCAAACTCATGGAAGAGTGGACTGCTCAAATACAGCCACAGGACACACACACACACACACGCACACACACACACCACACACACACACACACACTATTAGACCAGATGACTGCCTTGGAGCCAGGTGGCTGAGCACTAGCCTCTCTCACCCTTTTCACTCTTTGCAGAACCTGCCCCAAGACACACACACCCACACACACACACAGTTTGTGTCATGGTAATTCATTTTACACACACACACACACACACTGTCAAAAGAGAGTTGTTGCCCCCTGGCCCGATTCAAACTGTCCTCGTCTGTCCGTCCCTCGCCTTCAGGTTAGTTGCTATTTGACAGAACAGAGACACAGAGACACACACACAGTGTGTAATCTCAGTCCTGTGTCTTTAAATGATTTAAATAACTTGTGTGTCAGTTTTACACATCAGTGATTTTAAAGTGCGTCATCAAATCAACGACATCGATCTCCACGTCACGCGTAGTCTCAGTCAATCCATGGATGGACGGATCAGCCGTTTGCTCCATGACTGTCAGAGAACACTGATCACAGTCTGTCAGACGTGGGAATGATGAGGTTTCAGAGTTGATGCGTTAAACTTCCACACATTCACCGGAAACACCAAGCACAAGTCATCCAGAGGTCACTTTCAAAACCCTCCTCACACACACTCACACACACTCACACAAATACACTTTTTAGTGGGCGAGTTGTCAGAGAGTGATTTGGAAAAACTGCTGAGGCAAACTAATAAAAATGTAAAAAAATAAGACACCGTGTGACCGTTTCTCACACCATCCTCTCTCTCACTCTCCTCCTCCTCCTCCTCTTTCCTGCTCTCTGTGGGGATGATCTGCACACAGCCAGAACAAACACACCAGCAGATATACGTGTGTGTGTGTGTGCATGCGTGCGTGTGTGCGTGCACGAGGGACAAAGAGCAGAGTTTGCTCAGAGGGAGGGGCCATGTGGAGGAGAGATGTTTGAGTTCCTGCTTCATCGACTAGGACAAAAAAAGAGAATGACAGACACTGATGGAAGAAGGAGGAGGAAGAGGAGGAGGAGGAGGAGGAGGGGGCTAACGACTAATGTTCAGCCACAGGCAACACACACACACACACACACACACAGAGTAAAGTATCTCCTGGTGTCTCTGTGACCAAGAAGTCCACAGGGAAGAGTTTGAGACGAGAGGTTAAAGAGCAGGATGTAATGTTCTCTCTGACTCTGTGTGTGTGTGTGTGTGTGTGTGTGTGTGTGTGTGTGTGTGTGTGTGTGTGTGTGTGTGTTCACAGGCGCTTCTCTAACTACCAGAACAACCGCGACAGCCGCCTCAGTGTGACCACACTTACCGCAAATACATCCTGTCTCACACACACACACACACACAGGTTTGTGCAGCTACTCTTCTCAGGACTCTGCATTGACTTTCATTCATTTGCTCAGACAGACTAAACTAAAACAACCTTAATCGTAAGCATTAAAACATTAAAATCATTGAAAACTCAAATCGTCGGCTTAAATTTACAACCACTTCTGCGAAAAATGAGGTTCTGCCTCATTAGGTCCAGGTTTTGGTCTCTATGAGGATGACAGGTCTTTGCAGAAAGAGAGGCGACAAACACACGCAGGTGTCAAATGTATGGCACACCAGAGGGTCCAATATTACATTTCAAATGTTTAAATACACTCAATCTTCCAGGAACATGCCACAAAACTGTCATATTGGAATTCTTTAAAGTATTTTTCAATGACTTGGAGGCAGAATCATCTCTGTTTTATTAATTGTATTGAAAATATGTCTGAGTTTATAGAGCACGGTACAAAATATACATATTCTATTGTTTTAACAGCATATGTGAGTGTGTTGTCCCCCTGTCCTGACCAGAAAGGCACATTTCCTTTACAAACAACAGCATTTCACAACTGTCTTTGGCCCTTGCTAGTTATTTATTCTCTCTCTCTCTCTCTCTATGGAAAAAGGGTGAATGAAGAAGGCTGATGTGATTTTGTCCATTATGCCCTTCCAGGATTTTTACTGATATAAAGTCCTTTAAGTTCTTTACAAAACCAAACAGAACCTCTGACCTTCCAACCATCACAAAACACAAGTATAGTCAACTAAAATCTAATCTGATCACTGAGTTTTATTCCTGTTAAATCAATAAACGCCTGTGGTTTATATGGCCTCATAAAGCTACACACACACACACACACAAGCAGCGTGAAAAGCCTCTCAGCAGGTAGTTTATCACATGTGCTTAAAAGTGGCCGCCGCCCACCTGCCCGCCCGTCACTCACTCATCCTCCACTTCCTCGCTCTAACAGGGAAAACACCAGCGAGTGACTCGTGTGTGAGAAGGTCAAAGGTCACACAGGAGCAGGAACCAATTGGAGGGGAGGAGTGGATTGTTTCATCAGTGCAGACTGTGCCCGCCCACACCCACACCCACACCCACACACACACACACCTGCCGGCGCTAACGTCGCACCAACTCCAGAGTTTCCCTGTGAACGCGTTGGAGTGAGGAAATGTAATTCACCAGTGACCCACGTGTAATTGCAAAAGGTCGAGGCTTTACACTCGCTGACTTCACCTCGCGCTCCAGTGCACAAACACTCGCAAGAAGAAGAAGTGAAAATAAAAGAAGAGGAAAAAACTCAATATGAAGAGAGAAGGTTCTAATCCACACGGAAACATGAAAACCAAGAATAAGAAGCAGCGTTTGTCCTGTTGACGTCTGAGGGGGCGCAAACGATCAGTGTTTCTCAAACCAATATTCATCATGTTCATGATTTCTTTGTTTTGTGGCGCAAAGAAAGAAAGGGCTGTTTCAGCTTCAGTATGTGTGATAGAAACAAAAGGACCATTAGGTTTGTACATTTGGACAAAGACTTTTAAGAGAGCAAAACAAAACGCTCTTATTTTGAAATCCCGGGATATTCAGCGGAGTCAATGAAAACATGTTTAGTCATGTGATTTTCAGACTCTCACAGACCGTCAGCGCTGACAGAACTGTCTTATTACTCCTCGCAGACAGACGGCAACACGGGGAGGTCAAAGGTCAGACGCTCAGACCGGTCCCATCGGACCAAACGGGGAGCGCTGGTCGCTCCGAGCGTCGAGCAGGAAGCTCAGCGTGCGTGTTTCCATTGCGTGTTTCCGCTGACAACGCGCGTGTGTGTGAAAAGGAGAGATCAATATTCAACTTGAACTCACACCGTTTGATTTCCTGCAGCAGCAGCGTGGGGGACGTGCTGACACACAGCTCATTTAACTGATTTCACTCTGCACTCTCAACGGCTACGAGAAATGTGTTTGTTCGTTTTGGGGGGGTTTTTTTTTGGAGAGAAACTATGAATTATTTTGTGTAGAATCCATTTTGACTCGGCGCTGCACTTCACTCCAGAGTCAGGAGTTGTGATCCGACTTCAAAGCAGGCAGCAGGAAATAGCTAATAATCAGCTTTATATGAAGCGGTGGTGGACACGGCTGCTGGGTAATTCTGCAGCTCAGAGCGTCTCAGAAAGAAGCGGCTCTTCAGGGGATTTTTCCTGCAGCTTTAGCGGAAATATTCAGTAAAAACGAGCATCTACGAGAGAAATCATCTCAAATAAGTCGTTAAAAAATGTCTAAGTGTACGAGGAAAACGTGGAACAAATGTTGACAACGGTCTGGTTTAAAGTGTGGTTCGGTTTGATTTCCTTGAAAAGAAAACAGCGTTGGCGTAAACAATGAACAATATCTTTTATAATATTACATTAAATCAAGATTGAACTGTATATAAACTTGTTTAGTGGTTTAATTAGTTGTTAGATTTCAGATTTTGTCTGTTCTATTTATACCTATCATAACCATGTCTTTATATTATTGTGAACTATTAAAAGAAATTATATTATATTATTATTATATTAAAATAATTATCAATTACCAAAGTATTTGACAATTCATTTAGTTGCAGCCCTTTTGCTGAGAGCAAACCAAGTCCAAAATAAAATAAACAACATTTTTTACATTTTCTGACATTTTTTGGACCAAACAAGTATTTGTTAAAATAATCCACAGATGAATCTACTGTAAAAACATCGAGAGTGTATATTTCCACATGGTATCTGGTGTTAAATGGTAGTTCCACAGCTCTATATTTAAGTTACACTGCCTGTGCATCATTACACTTTCTTTAATTCAGCTTCTCTATCCGTATCTTTCATTAAGAACTAATTATCTGAACGTAAAAAAGTGGCATTAAGGGCTGAAACTTAATCTGTTGATGATTTTCTCTTATCAGCGTCTCTCAAACGTGGAAATGATGATGTTCTCAAATGTCTTGTTTTTGTCCACTAACACAAAATAACTCTGCTTGAATGATTTCTTGGTTGTTTGGAGCAAAGAAAGTAGAAAATATTCGCATTTAAGATTTTTTTTTTAAATAAAACACTCGAACCAATGAATTGATGATTAAAACAGTTGCCAATTAATTTAGTAATCGATTCAAAAACCCACAAACTCCACCCATCCATCCTCACATGATACTAAGTGCAGGGAAAGATAACCAATGAGGCCTTCCGAATGCATCAGCATCAAAAAGCCATTTAATCACTGCTCTGCCCTCCTCCCTCCCTCCCTCCCTCCCTCTCCTTCCCGTCCTCCTCCAACCTTCGTGCCAAACATCATTTCATGTCTCTGGAGAGCGGGAAACATTTAATAAAACTTCTCTAATGGAGTTGGGCGGTGGCAAAGAGGCGTGTGGCCTCGCTCACGCTGCTGCTCACAAGAAAAAGAAAGAAAAAGACACAAACCATTGTCCCATTGTGTCTCTTCTCCACATTCTTGGCTTCAGGCCCAGATGTTTGGCGAAAATGAATTTTCAGGGACACGATTTGGTAATTTATTCACTGGCAGGTAAAATAAACAAAGCTTCTCAAGCAGCGACTTTCTCTGCTTCCACATTAGAACATATCAAAGTGAAAGAGGTGTGTGTGTGTGTGTGTTTTAGCCCCTGTGAAATACCAGGATGTCATCAGTTTTAAACTGAATAACTAAAGAAGGAGGGAGGAGGAAGACGGGGGAGCCAGTGCATCATTTAATCTACTTTATTCTCACTTCCTCGCCGCTTTATAGCGTTTTTTACCCGGAAGACAAACAGATCGAATAAAAGAGCGCTTTTATAACTGACTATTTATTTAAATACATGCTGGCATAAAACGCAGTGAACAGCATCAGTGAGCACCTAAAACTTTATTACTCACCTGTGCTGCAGATTCATAAAATGATTTTATGAGGCCGGGTTAAATCAGAGGTTTAACTTAAACGCTAGATTTTTATTCAATATTTAAAATCCATGCCAGCTTCAGTCTACAATATCACATCTTTATCTCACTGTGAGACAGACTTTTCCAACAAGAAACTGAAGTTTGTAAACCACTCACTCTCCCACACCAAAGTCCAGAGAGAAAATCAGTGATTTTAGCTTGTGGGGACACGGGAGCTGCTGGTCTGCTGCTGCCTCGTGTGGTCACTTTGTGTCACTGATGTAAATCAGGATTTCAAATGTTGAACTGACAAAATAAGACATTTGAACTTAGCGATGGAGGCAGCAGTGGATCAGCAACTCCTGTGTGTGTGATGTTAAAATCACTGATTTTCTCTGTGGGCTTTGGTGTCAGAGGTTGTTTTTTTTAGTTTCCTGTCAGAAAAAGTTGTTTTATAGAGAGATGAAGTGAAAAATAGAGCGATATCGTAGACTTAAGATGTATCTAAGGTGTAGGTTATTATTATGCAAATCTTTTGTCAGTAAAATCAGTTTTTACTAGTTGAAGACTCAAAAATCTAAAATTGAGAGATTTCACCTACAAACCTACTGAACGATACCAGCCGATAATCACACTGGTGTCCACTCAGTGTGTGTTTAATAATTATATACAAATATATATATATATATTAATTGTCTATTTTCCTCTAAATGTGAACATAATTGACAAAACTGACATATGCTGTTTTTTACTTCAGGAGGACACATGATGCAGTCAGCACTGAACACGTCAAAACACCTGAACCATAAAATATTTAGATGCCAAAATTCTACAAACCAGGGGTTCTCAATTTCTCCTAAGCACAAGGAGACGCGGGCGACCTCAACAGCTCCTGAAGACATCGCCGTCCGTCTCCTGCTGCTCCCTCTGCCACCTGAGACTGCATTTCCTCCTCTAAAGCAGCCATTAATCAAAAGCCGCAGAGTTCACACTTCACACAGAGGAAAGGTCACGGCGAGCGTGTTCGCTTAAAACTTTAAACAAGTTCCTCACGTCGCCAATTTTCTCTTTTCTCCTCCTCCTTCAGCTCTTCATGGCTTTCACGCGGTTTTCCACATCACTTCTCTCTCAGGAGTATTATCAGGTGTGTGCAGCTCTGACCCGTCACATTCTTATTGCTGGATGCTGGTAGGAGCGGAGTTTCACCCCCCACTGATCTCTCTGTGTTTAACTCTGAGAGCTTAATGTTGAACATACACAGAGGAGACTCGCGCTTGACCTTGTAAAAACCGCGCTCGTCTAAAAGCCTGATCCCCCAGCGGCTGCATTCTGAAGGGAAATGTGAGGTTAGGACCTATCGCTGTGATGTACTGTAAAGACCACACACACACACACACACACACACACACACACACGTGCGCCCAAGGCAGAGGCAGGCTGAGCTCTTCAAAGAAAAACACACACTTTATTTCTGATGCACCACAGCAGGTACATGAACACTGACTGTTTCTCTGCAAAAATGCAAATAAATATAAAAATGTAATTTTTATTAACTCATGGATGTTTCTCCCGATACGTTGTCGTGATTATTTGGGACTTAACATGTCAGAAAAATTCACTTTCCAGGAGAGAGAGGTGATGTTTTTGTTGTTGTTGACTGGGCTGACTGGAAAAACATCCAAGGCTGCAACTAATGATGAGCATTTAATCTAGACAAGGTGATTATTAGTCATTTTGTTGCAGAAACAGTCAGAGAACGCTGAAAAACACCGACTGTGGTCATAATGTGACCAACGTCCACAGAGGAGCAAATAAAATCCAACATATTTACATGTAAGCAGCTAAAGACTGTCTATTAAAAACATAAATAACACAAACACCACAATTAATATCTATGGGAAACTATGGATTTGTGACTCTATGATAAAAGGTCCGTCAGTGTGAACACATGAATCGTATTCGTGAGTGTACGTGACCTTCGCTTAAAACGCCAGCGTGACCTTGGCCGCCAAAAATCAAGGTTAGTGAAGAATCAAAAATGTCGCTTTCAGAGAAACGAGAAGGGAGAAGAAGAAGAAATCACCTGGTTCATTTTCCTTAAATACACAAACCTTCAAGGACGTGAAAAAGCCCCGGGGAGACGTCTCTTAGAGCGGGTTATTATTAGAACGTGGCGACTGTGAGAGAACGCAGTGAAACGACGGTAACAGAACAAACCTTCATTGTCCTTCCTTTATCTCATTTAATCCTTGAACTCATCTTTAACACATTTAACGACAGTAATGCAAACTTAATAAGGAGATTCTCAGACGTGGTTTCGTAGGAAACAGATGGCCCAGTGTGAACACTTTCCCACGGGGTCAGAACATCATGACAAACTCTGATCGCACGAGACATTTAGCAGGAAAAAAGCCAGTGTGTGGAGTTTCTCCTTTTAAATGCCTGTAACTGTTGACACTGGCTTTCAAATCTATTATCAGTATTTGTATTGTTTGTTTTCTGCTCAAGCATCACTGAAATGTTCCAGAGAAGCCGCACTTCATATGAATATTTTGGGGGAAATTGTGCACACAGCAGGCTCGACAGACCTGTAAACGCATTATCATGGCTGTCTGTTTTCACAGCTCGTCTATAAAATGTACACAAATGGGTTGAAAAATAACAACAATAATTGATAATAGTGCTGTTAAAGCACCAGCTCCATAGATTCCTGTCTGCTATTAACCTTCAATTCATGTGACAGTCCTCATTTAGAGTTTAAGTCATGATTACTTTAACGCTTAACAATTCAAACTCTGGTAATAGCCCACATTCAGTGATTCATTTTGCAGATTTCTTCTTTTTTGAATGGCTTAATAACAATTATGGTCCGTTTCTCCCATTTGTGTTTTATGTCTGCAGTGTTTTGAATAAAAACTAATGAACAACTGAATATCAAATGCAGGAAAAAAACTTTTGAATGAAATAATTATGTTTCAGAGCATTTAGCCACACCTTCTGAGAATTAAGTCAGAAAACGTCCACAACCAACGATCAGCCTCTCTGAACTGACTTAGCAGCCCTATTCACAACAGTGTTTACGTTTTCACCGTTTAAATGTGCATTAAAGCTTCCAGGACTGGTGACGCTCCAGTCACACGACACAGACACACACACACAGTCTTATCACTTATCACACACACGACAAATAAAAGGTCACGCGCTCACATCTCCCACTCTCTCCGTCACATTTGCTGCCTCCGTCTCACACATTCACACGTTCATCTCACAAACAGACAGAAGAAGAAAAATAAATCACAGTTTCTTCTTTCCTCACACTCTCACCACAAACAGCCATCATCTTCATCTTCAACATCATCATCATCAGCAGCAGCTTATTACATGTGGTTAAACCCTAACAACCAGCAGTCTGGGTCTCCGCAGCGCCACCTCTCTGTGGCTGTGGTTCACATTTACTGTGAGAATTCTGCAGCAAAAATATCATCAATTCCATCCATTAGTCTACACCAGTAAAACATGATTGGCCATTTTGACGGTGGATGATTTAGTTTGTGCATTTCTGTGATTTCAGCTTCTGACACGTGAATAAAATTTGGATTTCTTTGATCCTCAGTGAGCGTAAAGTGAGTGCGTGTGGTTTGTGGAGATTTGAGGGTGTCGTTCTTTGCAGGGTGTGGGAATGACGGGTCCTTTTATCAACACTCTTTATTTTTGTTAATAAAGTTATGCTTGAAACAAATCAGCCCTAAACACAGAGGATAAAAGTGATATTTTATCTACCAATTCTTTGTTAATGAAAACAATCATGGTTAGTTGCAGCTGTTTTCATGGTCAGTCTATAAAATGTACACAAGTGGGCAACAAAGTAGTGATAATAGTGCTGTTAAAGCACCAGATCAATAGATAATATCAGTTAGTTTAAGAGGTAATGTTAACAGAGCGATTCCCGGCTGCGATAAAGGGGGAGGAGCACTTTAACACTTTGACTCTAACCTCGATTAACGTGACAAGTGTCTGCTTTGGAGTGCAGAAACAACGCTTACACAATAAAGCGGTGATGCTTTAACGATTCCCACGGGAGAGGGACTCTGTCCTGCTCCGCTGCTCAGGGGTCAGAGGTCAGCCACAGCTGCGGCTCCAGATCGGTTTCAGCGGATTCATTTCGCAGCCATTGACCCGGGTGGATCTCGGGAGGATCCAGCCCATTTTTCACCAGACGACAAAGCTACGCAACGAAACAGGACGACCCCCGCGACCTTCACACCTCCGCACCATGAGACAAAACATGTCCTACACACACATTAGACCGTAAACAAGATAATTAAGACACTGGAGGTCAGCTGATTCACGACCGTAGCCAACCCCGTCTTCGTTAGAAGCTCCGCCCCTCTTGTAGAGACACACCAGTTAAAACCACTTTATGTAATTTTTTTGCTTCTTAAATGTCTTCTTTTTTTTTTACTCCCATTCACCATTCTCTGATCTCCCAATTCTTTGATAACGAAATCACGGCCATTGTTCTTTTAAAAACCCATTATCAGTCAACTCCAGTCCACACCACACAAAAACCCCAATCATTGCAAACAGACACACGAGAAAACAACCTAAAAGGCCTCATTAAGTTGTAAAGACTCTTCAGCTGCCTGGATATGAAACACTTTACGCAACAGCAGGCTTTAAGAGAACGCACACGCACGCACGCACACACACACACACGTTTCTCTGCGTCTGGTGAGAAATTATATTCACACACAAAAAAGAAAGAAAGAAGGGAGGGGAAAAGCTCTTAAAATCCACCTAACAGACCGTCTGGACCTCGACAGTTTCCACAGCCGTGGCCATGAAATCTCTGATACACGACTGTCAGCTGGCAGGCACGTCTACACACACACACACACACACACACAGAGCTGGGATTAATCCTAACTTTAGTTGGCAGTCATCAACGAGCTCATGTGGATTATTCGACCCAACATCAAAACATATTCTGAAGGGAATTAACTCACAGCCCTCAGAACGAGAACAAACGCCGCCTTTAAGAAACTGAATTTAGGTAAGACGACAGGAAATAGGGTGAGGAGGAAGAGGGAAAGTCAAGAGCAACCTTTTTTATTTAGATTTCAGCAGGTTAACATCATTTTAGGGCTGCAACTAACTAACAAACTTTCAGCTTTAATGATTTTGTTGTTATACGGATCTGAAAATGGTGAGAATTATTCAAAAAAACAAATTGCGTGTAAATGCTTCATTGATTAATCACTGCAGCCCTAAACACATTTCTACTAATTACAACTTTATTGATGTGTTTTGTATTTTAATTAAACATTTATTTCATTTCTTCCTCAGCTCCTTTATTGTCGTGGTTGTTTACACTGAGGTGTGTGAAAGAATCTGGGCGGTTGAATGGAATGTTTTTATTATTATTTTTCAGTCTTCAGATGCAGTGTTCCCGCGCTCTTTTAAACACCGCGGGCACAAATGTCCTCAAAACAAGGTTTAAAAAACCATGGAGACACCCGGGAAAGAGAAGTGGAACATGTATGCAGAAAACTCATCAAATATTGATTTATGTTTAAAATATTGATTTTCTTCGTTGGATGGATGGAAAAACTTGTCATGTCTGAATGTGCAGAGGACAGAAAAATAAAAATAAACAGGACTCAGAGTCACTCTGGCTCAAGTGTCCACCACAGAGTATAAATATCTATCCAACTAATCCATGACCTCACCGAGGGATTTCTCAAACGCAGGGAGAGGCCGTCTCTTTCACGACAGCCAGGCAGCACGCCAAACGCATTCCCAGCATGCACTGAGGGCCTGTGTCACCAGTTACCAGTAAAACGTGTCCACACAGGCCACTCGTCTTTATTTTAAACCTTTATTCGTCTGAGCGAGTCCGATACAAGCACGAGTACTTTGGGTTATGGTCCATTTAATCCTTTTGTCCACAAAACAAACAAATTTTTCTGAAAAACAGAAATTGACAAGCAAAACTTAAAATGTGCCTCTGTGTTAGAAATAACAGGTTTTTTGTTGTAATTTAATGACTTTAATTAGTAATTTAAGTCACACTGGGCATTTATAGAACCGTCTTCCGTCACCGAAGACACAATAACGTATTTGGGAGTCCCCGTCTCCATAGCAACCAATGTTGCTGAACCACAACAAACTGTATTCACACTGTTGTCTCACGCTGACGTCCTCGCAGTAAAAGTGAATTCAAAATCTCTTCCTCTGCAGTTAGAGTGACAAATTCCATCCAATCCTTCCATGAACAAATAAACAAATAAAGAAATAAATAAAAGACACAAAGAGCAGAGCTTTCCTTCATATCTGCAACAGCTGATATTATATTGAGTTAGTCACAGAGAAAGAGTTACATGTGATCAAATAAAATGTGATTTTATGCGTGTTTTTTAAACATATACTCATAAATCTTAACTAAACGACAGGGAAAATTCGACCAATTTGTTTTGGGGACCCATATAAAAAACTCTCATGAGCCATCTGTAGGTCCTGACCCAGTGTTTGGGAACCACTAGGTGACTGACACCTTTCGCCAAGTGACACAAGACTTAAGGCGGTTTTATCTGTGCTTACAGCCACAATAACACTCTCACGCTATAACAACAATTCGGCAGTGAGTGAGGGGGGTACTAAAGTTCACAGACACAAACTAAATCTAAACACAAACAAAGTCCAACAGAGACACAAGTGAACTGGACCTGTGGACACACATGTGGACGATGTCATTAAAAACCATTGTTTTACAAAGGTCGACGGACAACACTAATGACAAAGGTCCATTCAAACAAGAATCCGCTTATTATCCACATCAGAAGCAGCATTCAGGGACCCGTCTCTGTGACTGTTTACTTGCTCAAATACAGTTTTATATTCAAATACTGTTTTTGGTGCATTTCTGTCACAGCGCCACATACAGGCCGGACATGTGTACTATGGCATCAAGTGTTGTTTCGGGTGATTCTGTGAGAATGAGAGGAAAACGTAAAGAACGAAGAGGGAAAACGTTCCGATCCATATTCACAAAGTCCAGCACAGAACAGGAAGTAGCTGGATCCTCTTGTTAGCAGCTGTGTGATCTTGGATCAGGTATCCACTCTGTGCCCTGGCCCTCTGTGAGACTTCCCCGTCTATAATGTGCTCTTACACAGCCCGACAGGCTCATTTTCTTTTCTCCTTTCTTGTCAACACTTGATTAATGGACGACACGTACTCGCTCTAATCTCCCAGCTTTCATTCCTTAATTAGATTTTTGATCTTGATCGTTTTCCCCCCCCAGCATCTTTTCTGTCGTGGCTCCAGCAGTTCTCTCTGGCAACACATCAAACGCCGCGGCAACACAAGTCATCGATTTAAAATTGACTTGTACTGACTGGCAGGTTGGCAGTGAGCTAACGGAGCAGTGCCGCCTCCTCCTCCTCCACCTCCTCCTCCTCCTACCACTACTGCTATAATCACTAACGTTTCCCACCAAACCCCTCCACCCCATCCTTCTCTTCACTCATTTGGAAAGACATGAAAGGCTTATTGACGGCCAACAGCCACAAATCGTTTGCAGGTATAAACAAAGCAGGTGTACCATGAAAAGATTTACAAAACAGCACCGAGCCCGGTCGCACCTGAACACCCCGGCAGTAAAAACAAACACAACAACAAGGCGGGAGGAAGCTGCCGCTGACTCACCCGTCCGCTCGATGTAGTCGACACATTTCTCGATAAAGAGTGGGATGGGTCGATCCAGGGTCACCAGGTTCTGCAGAGGGACGCCAAAGTAGTTGCTCTCCCAGGTTCTCCTGGTCGGAGGGTACAGAGGCTTCGGGGGCTTCGAGGATCTCTGCTAAAAAAAAAAAAAGAGAGAGAGAAGGTGGATACGAGAGAATGAAGAGAGGGAGATGAGATGTTTATATAACCAGGAGTGACTGTGACAGGAAGTAGAGGAACCATGGACACAAACGTATCACAGGCAAGGAGCAACTGTGCCGACGACGGACGGACGTTTTGGAGAATTCATTTCCCCAACATCACATCGTCATTTCTCGCTCTCTCGCTTTTAACTTTACTCGCTTGCTGTTCTGCACAGACTCTCACGTGAACAGTGGAGAGAGAGAGAGAGAGAGAGAGAGAGAGAGAGAGAGAGAGAGACACAGCGGACGCAGGGCCTGAAACAGCAGGTGGCGTCGTAACAAACAAGGGAGACATTTACCTAAACATCAACTTCACTTCTTTCAAGTACAAAATCCAAGCACTTTCAATAACCCTTGTGTCCATTCAGGATGATTTTCAAAAACTGAAAGAAGGAGAAGAGAGAAGTTGGAACAGTGAAATGCAGCATCGCAGGAGTAGAGAAAGTAAAGCAGATGTCCTGACCGGAGACACGAAGTTGATGAAGTTGAAGAAAAATAAAACTTTTAGAGAGAGAAAAGAGCACGAGGAGAGAGAGAGAGAGACGAGTGAAAATGATAAAAGACAAGAGGGAGAACAGAGGTGGAGGAGGAGGGAGGGCGATGAGGGGGCAGATCATATCAGGAGGAGGCGGAGATTTTGGGAATAGATCAGACAGGAAAGTTGGCGATGTAAGGGAGGAGCGAGGGGAACAAGCAGAGGGAGCCTCGTGTGTGGGAAGACAACAAGAAAGGCGGCGACGGCGACAAAACCGTTATTCATGAACGATGAGTAACGAGGTGCTGAGGTGGCGTTTGATTTCCCACACTCCTCCGCTCTTCAAAAGAGTTGTCATGCCGACAACGGTTGCGGGCGCTCCGGCTCGTCTAATTGGCCGGGAACGGCGACTTAAACACCTTCCATTTTGTACCTCGGGGCTCTCCGTTCGCTCTCCTCTCACTGATAATCACAGACACTTTCAATGTTTCCACAATGACCTGCATTCATTTAAGACCGCAGGCTGTTTCTCCACTGATTTACACACGATTATCTGATGCGTGCCAGCGTGCCAGCGTGACGTGTGTGTGTGTGTGTTTGTTGGCCTGCATCATTTTCTGCATGATTCTTTGTGTCCATGTAAAGGCGGCAAACACGTCGTAATGAAGAGCAGATGTCGCCGTCGCTTTAAACTGCAGCTCCACTTTGACACAACGTAAATACAGAAGAAACCATTTTGAGTAGAGAAGTGAATGAAAATGGAGGTGAGTTTTAAATTACACTTCACATTGTGCCCCAGTGGAGTCCAACATGGTCGGACCTGCAAGTGATTTGTGAGGAATTTGGTTCTCTGCTGGATGATTGCATTTAATGTATGGGTGTGTTTCACCGAGCGCTTCACGCCAACGCGGAGCTTTGTGTCATTCCTCTTTCAGCGTGCGTGTTTACGTTCGAGTCGAGAGCGCGCAGTATCAGAGTGGAATATTTATTTATTTATATTTATAGTTTTCCTTCCTTTACACGCGTGCTTGTGTGTGTGTGTGTTAAAGTTTGTTCAATGTTAAAGCTGCAGTAAGATTGACAGAACATTCAAATAATGACAGTTTGGGATCATTAGGGCTGCAACAACAACAACAATCTATTAACGGATTATTAAATTGATTTCTTAATTCATAATTTGAAACAAGTTTTTCTGTTTTTTCAGCTTCTTAAAAAGGTGAATATTTTCTGGTTTTCGAGCGTAGGAAAATAGTTGCGGCCCTGTCATTTAGTGTACCATTTGTTATTTTTAAACCTTTATATATTTTATCAGCTGGTGAGAGACTTCTAAAGAACCATCAAAAAACCCACATTGTTTGACCTTTACATCTCTCCCACACAAACAATTTTTTAAGGTTTCTTTGCAGCGTTTTTTATTTATTATTATTATAAGTTTATTATGGGATTACTGATGATCCATAATGCCAGAAATAAATCCTGCCTACTGTACCTTTAATGGTATACTGCTTGTGTGTTATTTGCGATATCTGATCATGTTTTCTCTTAAAGGAGACTGTAAAGGCTGTGCTGATGCTCAGCAGCCTCAGATGAGCTTTTTAAAACAAAAGCATCTCATTCCAGATGCAGCCTGAAATCTTAGATTACACAGGCGGTCTTTAATGGCGCATCTTTAATAAAACTTTATTTCTTTCCTCCAGCCTGTGTGGCGTAAAAAAGCCGCGATCAATCAATTATCAAATGCTTTCTTTACTCTCCTCACCAAAAGTCCCGGGGCTTTTAAAAACAGAAACTGGCTCACATCAGTCACCCTGTCTCCCACTCACACAGTCTTCTGTTCTCCCTCATATTCCATGCAGTGAAGCGCCGTCTTTCAGTCACTCACAAGAAGGAAAGCTTTGACTCACACTTTACTTTCAAACATTTCATAAAGTTCTTAAAAAGGACTCACCTTCTTTGGTTCCTTTGGTGTCTTGGGCGTCTTCTTCTTCTTCATCTTCTTGTCCTCCTGCTCAGGGTCGGAGGTGATGGCAGGGTTGTCTATGCCACCCTTCCAGGGGTCAGCAGGTGAGAGCAGCGGGTCCTCCTCGCTGCCCCGGTGGGCTCTTCCCTTTTTCTTTTTCTGCGTGGCGGGACCAGAATCCTCCCCATCGCTGTCCGAGTGGAAGCGTCTCTGGTAGGCCTTTGTCCTGCTGAAGAGGATTTTAGAGCGATGTTTGTATTTTGACGGCCGCCTCCCGGCCGCCTGAGTCTTCCTGTCGTATCCGTTCTCCTCCTCTCCCACGCCGTGGAGACCGTGCAAGCCGCCGAAGGAGTTTCTGATTTTGACCAGGCGGCTGTGCGCGTCATCGGGCACGGCATATATGTCCTCATTGTGGAAGCCTCTGGACCTGAGCAGGGTGTCCACGGGGTCTGCATAGTTGTCCGACGGTTCCACGTCCTCCGCGTGCGTCGTCGGGCCGCGCGCCATCCTGCGATTACTCCGCATGCCAGCCTCGATGGTTTTCAGTAAGTTGGGGTCCAGCTTTTTTACATTGGGTTTAGGGAGAACTGGTTTGGGCCGGACAGGCGGAGGCACTTTGTGGTTGCGTTCATGGTCTCCCACGGGTGTGCTATGGACCGGATACTCGTTTCCCTCGAGGTCGATTCGGTACTTGGCGCGCTCGCTGGGTGTGGGGAGAAGCTGAACATCGTCACCTATCGGACTGTAAGGAGGCGGGGCTTCATTATCATCATCAGACTCTGGGTAGTAGGTGTTGTAGGCGGGGGAGTGGCTATGAGGCGAGGTGGGGAAGACGTCTTCACTGGCGCCAGTGGTGCACTCTCGCGACGAGCTGTCAAACAGGAAGGAGCTCTCGATGCTCGGCTTCTTCTCCAGCACTTCGTTGAAGAAGGGAGTGAAAACCTCCGTCTGCCGGTGATACTGCGACAGCGAGTACAGCGCCGTAAACTTGGCGGCGATCTCTGTGGCGATGTGCTCGCCCTCCGTCATCAGCTCCTTGATGGCGTCGTTTTCAAAGAAGTCCGCCTGGCTGTCTGTGATCGCCACCATCTGGACGGGGATTACGTCCTGGACCTCGGCTAAAAACGCCCGCAGGGTCGCCATGGACGCCTTGCGCTTGGCAGAGTAGACCAGAATGTAGCCGTGCACCAGTTCATCTTTGCGAACGCCGATGGCAGAGTGATAAGAGAGGACAGTGACCTGGATCCTCCTCCGGCTGTCGCCAATGATCTTGTCCAGTATGAGGGTGTTGCTCTGGCCCGGCTGTCCGGCGCTACAGCAGTGAGAGTCCAGGAAAGGCGAGAGGATGAGGTCGACACTGAAAGGATCCCAGCACATGGCACACATGACTATCCTGAGGTCAGTCTCTGACATGTCTTTGATGGAAGGCAGAGGAGCCAAGACGTCAAAATTATGCTTCAGCCCATCCAGGACTGCTCGCAGACCCTGCTTCACTTGGAACTCTGTGAATTTACGTGGAAACGCCCCAGAGGGAATGTCCACAAAGGTGCACTGCAGCTTGTTTGCCAGCTGCTGCCCCTGGTGTCGAAGGATGGGGATGTTCTTGCAAACGCTGTCCCTCTGGTTTGCCAGGATGAGAATGAACGGCAGCGGCTGAGCAAATCTATCTCTCCGACTCTGCGCTATCTCCGCTCGGATCCTTCCTATGCAATCTCCGATACAGTTGAGCGACTCGATGGAGTTGAAGACACAGAAGCAGCCGTGCGGCTTGAAGGTGGTGATCCACGTGTGGCTGAAGAGCAGAGTGGAGTTGACGTCCACGGGTAGAAGCTCCAGTTCATAAATTTTACCATCAAGCGTGTACTCGTCGTCTGTGGACTGAGCTCGGATCTCATTGGCTAGCTCCTGTGAGAGACCCTCCCTTCCCAGGAGGCAGAGGTTGATCTTATCGACGTTGGCACTGTTGTAGTAGAGATTAGAGCGTCCGTGGTCAAGCTGCACCAGCCTGTTTGCCAACACCTGCTCCACTTTCAGATCGACACAGTTCTGCCCACTCAGGCACGTTTCCTTAGTGGGATGGTAAACAAAGCCGATGTGTTTGAGGAGGAGTGACTCTCTATCTGGGGCAAGCTTCTGCAGGGCTCTGTATCTGGGCTCCTCATTCAGCACACTGTGAATCTCGCTCATCTTGTCGCAGCTGGGGGTGGCGTTCAGATCCAAGTCGTAGAAAAGCTCGGCGTGCTCAAAAAGCATTTCCTGAAAATCCTCTTTAGCCCTTTCAACTATTTCCTGCTGATGTCTGCAGTAAACATCCCTCCTATCTGATTCTGTGATGTACTTGTAGGCCTCGTCCTCCATGACAAAGCACATGACTTCCTCCCAAGGCTGCCCCGCACTGATAAAATGGACCCTGTCCAGTGTCTTCTTGAACCTCTCCTTCATCTCCACCCTCCTCTTCTCCGACAGCAGATGCTGGACGTGGCTGCGGTAAATCCTCTCGCCGTCAAACGTGTCGAGGAGGTCGAAGGGTATCCTGCGGTCGCTGTTGTCGACGTGGTCCGTCTCATCCCAGGGCGTGTGCTCCAGAATCACAAACCAGTACTGGAAATCAGGCCGGTTCCGGATGACACTCTGCGCCTCGGGCCAGGTGAGGTGTTCCACCTCGTCGAGGTTATTGAGGATGTTGTTGAGGGTTTTAGGCAGCGTCGTCAGGTACTCCTCCCTCCTCCTCCTAATGTGCTCCTGTTTCAGTTGTGCAATGTGCTTTGAGAACATGCTGCGTGCTTTCCTTGAGCCCTCCAGAGTGATGAACTCATCATAGTCGGGTTGGCCCTTCATATTACTGACCACCGTTTTCCACGTGGTGTGGTAATCTCTTACTGTGTGCAACATCAATTTGTCAAATCTATCCGTTACTGAGGCAACAAGCTGCCGTTGGACTTTATAAGCCTCTAGATATGGCACAGTTTTTGGTTTCCCTCGCGCTTTATCCAGCTGCTGGATGAGAGTGTTGAAGCAGAGCTCCACGTTGATGTTGGAGCGCGACGACGTCTCAATGAGCAACAGGTTTTTCTTGCTGGCGACAAAGTTCTGCAGGTCCCTAAGGTGCTGGTCCACGCACTCGTCACATTTGGTGGCGGCGACGACGATGGGTTTCTTCGACTTCACAATCTGAGAGTAGAGACTGTTCACGAACTTCATCTGGTCGTCAAACTTCCTATTGCAACCCTTGCTGACGTCGACGCAGAGCACAAAACTGTCAATGTTCAGCTTCCCGTCGGGCATCTGCTTCTGGTCAAAGTCCTGCTCCAGGCCCAGCTGGTCAGTGCAGATGTACATAAGCTTCTCTGCCGACTGCAGCTTCGTTGCTGCCGCACGTTTGCTGTACGGCTGCAGGTTTGTACTCCGGTGCGGGAGAAACGTCTGGTCGTCGATGAACTCCGTCTGCTCTATGATTTGGATTTTACAGTCCAACCCATCGTCCCCTCGATGGGGCACGTCCCCCCAGTAGAGGAAGTGGTCATTGTTGACCACGCGTCCACCAAAGTCTATTGTGCTCAGCACTGAGGTGTGCTCCGAGTAGTAGCTGTCCGCATCGGGGCGCACATACCGATTGCAGAGGCAGGACTTGCCCACGCCACAGTTCCCCTTATCTTTCTCGGTCCCCGAGAGACCGACCACGCTGACGGCGAATGTCGGGGGCCGCGCATCCTTGTTTTTGGCCATTATTTCCCCCCACTCATCGCTAACTTGGTGACTTCCAGGAAAAAGAAAAAAAAACAGATCAAGATATCATTCCAGTTGTGCTGGTCAGAGGTGCAGAGGCACGGTCATTCTGATTTTCCAGTAGCAGTAGTGAATTCCTCTCCGTCTCTCTCTCGTTACATTGGGGTAGCGCAGCCGTCTTCTCCTTTCATCACCTGCCTGCAAGACACGGAATTCATAATTAGAGGAAAGATAGATAAAGACAAAGCAAACAACAACAACATATTTGCACTGATTTGTCCTCAGAGCACCTCAAGTCTCCTTATCACAAATAATATAATTAGATTCTTGTTTCCCCTCAGGGACACGAGTGCAAAAAAGTGATTGAAAACAACCAATCAGACATGTTAATCTGGAGGTATCAGAGAGAATTAAGACAAAAGGAACATTATCACACTCATGCAGGACAAAATAATCTCTACTTAATGTTTAAAAGCTTTTGAAATGCCTCACATGAAGGAATATTAATGTGCACAAATCCTGCAACACTTTCACCGTGGCTTTATAATGTAAAACTGATTTTACAAATTCCTTTGTGTGGAAAAAAGTGAAGGCTTAATTTGAGAAAAGAAAGGCCTTTTGATGAAATAAAAGCCAGAGTGTGACAGAACAACTTATATGAAAGAAAGGAAGCATAATTCAATCTGGGACCGCGGCGCTGCAATGTCACTTTTTACCCTCGCAGAGAAAAAAAGAGTGCTTTCAACCAATTTGTGCCGAGGCAGGATAAAAATGGCACGCAACTGCAGCCCCTTTGACAGCCACTGACCTAGAAATGATCTGCTCCGCAGTGAGAAGAAAACGGCGAAAATAAATGGGTTTACAGATTTGTAATCATCACAGGCACAAGCTCGCACTGCATGATTACGGCTAAATACATAACCCTGCCTTCCCCGATGTTTTTGACTTGATTAAACGTCTGGATTTCTGCTGGTGGCCTTTTCAAGACGAACAACCGGGTGAGATTTTAACGTTTGGCAGCTGACAGACGGAGCCAAAATGTCACAACTGCCTCCACGTAATTGACTGTGCAACCTTTGCTGTCGGCATTATCTGTAACTGTCACAGTCAAATACGCCTGAACCTTAGCATGACCCGAGTGGAGGCTGATAACAACATGATAAGCGCGGAGAAGATTGCACTCGCTGTTGTGTTTTTACAGTGCGATGGCAATCGTCCACGACGCCTGCATGAGCTGGATCTGCTAACTGCAGCATGATGGCACGCCGAGCCTGAGAAAGTGCACTGCGGGAGGAATCCAGTCCACGCGCACTCACCAATGAGTTTCCCCCCGCCGCACTGTTTATACAAGTCAAGGTGATGATGTCACCGACTCAAGGTTTCCCCCCCCCTTCAAGTTATCTACAGCAATCTACAGAAACAAACATGAAACACTCAGGGGAAATTGAAGCGGCTGAAAAAAAGAGAGGATACGTGAATGTTATTACACATTCTAACGTGATTTTGACCAGTGAGAATGTGTTTAACTAGCGTTCAATTTGCCGTCAACGCGGCTGATATGTGAGGCTGCAACGACTGCTCAATAAATAACAGATGACTAAATAAATCAGTGTTTATTTAAATGTGAATATTTTCTGGTTTCTTTGCTCCATATGAATCATTTTTGCTTTATGGACAAAAACAAGACATTTGACAATGTCGTCATACGACCCAAAAATATATTTATTAATGATTGAAAAAGATAGTCAACAGATCAATCAATAATGAAAATAATAGTATGTTGCAGCCGGGGTTTTTTCAGTGGGAGTGAAAGACATGCTAATTTCTTCTTCATTTTTGGCAGCAGTGCAAATTCATGCATCATTTCTGGCACAATACAGTGACGACATTCATTTTCCACCTCACAGCAAAGACATTTATAATAAGCAATCCTTACTTTTCTATAGCGTGGGACACTGCTCGATATATTTTGCTTAATCTAATTTAGTGGCACCTTAAAATGGTTAATTCCCCAGTGTTTAAATGAGAGAAAGAGAGAGAGAAGACATAAATACGCTCGCTTTCCTCTTGGTCTGACTGGTTTTGTTTCTGGCACACTGGGACAGAAAAACCACACTGGCACAGGGAACGGTGTTAATCGTCTATTCCGCGTCTTAACACAGATTCACAAATTCAGAGTATAGCCACTGATTTCAGTGTGAAACAGGCTTTAGGAAACAAATACAACACGAGAAAGGAACCTGGACTGAGACATACACATGTGTACCAGGTTACATTTAAAATGATGCCAAATCCATAATCTGGATCAGATCTGGATTAAGTTTAGTCTGATAGCAGAGTGTGTGATCTTGCACACACATACCTGATTTTGATTAGTTCTTACAGAGATTTTGTTTTAAAACAAGACAAAAAATTAAAAGGCAAGAATTATAAAATGAAAGACAGATTCTGAGTCTCATAAGTGTGGCTTTATGCACATTTCACATTCATGTTGACATCAGCGGGTAGATTCTTAGCAAAATAAAAGACCAAACGTACAGATAAACCCATGACACCAGAATCTCCTTGGCGGCAGTAATAAAAAGTTTATTGTCAAACCGACTGTTTGTATAAGAGCTGTTTGTGTTCAGCTTTAGTGTCCTGTGAGCTGATCCAGGGTTTGAACACCTTACATCAGGAGCTTCATGCCCCTCAGACACACCCAGGACATGAGATGACGTCAGGGAACAAACAGAGCAGCAGGTCCTTCAGGTTTTTAAACTCAGCCTAAGCACAAGCCCCCACAGCAGCTCCTGTGACACACCTGACGACAGCAGTGTATCAGAGCTCATGAGCACACGGTTTGACTGTACACGAGCTCGCCGAGCTCACGCGGTACAGCGCCGTAAAACTATTTTTACAGCTTTATGCAAATTCTGGTTTTATAACTCTGGATCAACCAACCCACGATGAACAAGAGTTAAAACAAGAAAGTGAGCAAATCCTCATAAACATGTGGAATCCTGACTTGGAGACCGACTAAAACCATCAATTACAAAAACCTGGAATCTATTAATTTCCCGCTGATGGAGTAACCAGCGGATCATTACAGGCCAACATTCCTCCCCCGACACCAAACCACTCTCCCCAAATCCCCCAACATCTGCTTTGCAACATTCACGTGGTCAATAATAATATAGAAGACGAGATGAGACGCATGGACGTAAACAGAACAGTGCTGTTAACTGTGTACAGTAAACACCTGCACGCTCCGTCTCACTGCTGCAAACCTTCAGAGCCCCCAACACCATGCTAACAGCTAAAAGTAGGCCCGTGCATCACGATTAGTCTATACACTGAGAGGCTGCGGGGAGGATTAAGGTATCACTTGGCAAGCTGGTTTTAGAGATGACTAAACACTGTTAAGCCCTAAAACACGGCCGAACACAGAGCCGAGGCTGGAGAAGCTTTCAGAGCTGCAGCGGCTGCATTCACCGACAAAACCAACAACAACAACAACAACAACTAATGTCTGTTTTTACAGTCAGAATCACAAAGTGAAGCTCCAGCAGAGAACAGCATCCATCCCAGGAGAGAGCATGGACTCCAGACATGATCATTGTCATTTAAATTCACACGGTCATTTCAAGATGTTTCAGTGAAACACGGAGTAAACAGCTGTACATTTGTCCGTCTGTTAACAACTTCACGGAACAATGTGAATTATTTTGATTGGTAGGTGATCCCTGAAGTATGTTCCTGTTAAATTTGGGGAAGAATCTGCTCACTGATGATGTCACAAAAAGCCCATTTCTTATTAATGGTCAAAACTGTGAGAAAAAGAAAAACATGTCTTTAGTCTGTGTACACAGGATTAGCGGATAACAGATAATAGATTTACTTAGCATGGGAGGTCCTAATTTCACATTTAAAGGAGACATATTATACCCTATTTCCCCAATTAAAATAGTTCCCTGGTGTCCTAATGAACATGGCAGTGACATGCTTTGGTCAAAATACCATAAGGATGAAGCATCATAGCAGTTCAATAACCCTGCTAAACCTGCCCCTTTCAGAACGCTTGGTTTTGTGCACGGTCCCTTTACTGATCCACCGCTGATCGCTGCATAAACTGGCACTGTATGTGACTGTATCAGACTGAGTCTGTGCTCCGGTCATGGAGGACGTACTGAACAAATATGTTTAATTAGGACGTGTCAAAATGGTCAGTTATGAGCTCTATTTGACCTTTTCTTAAAAATGTGTGTTTGTACGTCGGTGAAATACGGTCGCTAACTAAATACGGTGAACGCTGGCCGCAGTTTGATGTGAAGTGGTGCGAACACACGTTTGCTGACTTTATCCGGCACATTAGCTTCATATATAAAATCCTCTGTAAAACACTGTGCTCCACTGTGCTCCACTATACTTACACTAAGGGGGACCACGAAAACATGACTAATATTCTTTTTCCACACTTTGGCGACTGGTAGGGCCTCCAGAGTCCCACATACAAGTATTAAAATGATTAAAAAGTTGATTTTGCATAATATGTCCCCTTTAAAAGGGACATCTGGCATCGCAAAACAAAACTCAAGATGGTAACGGCTATAAGCAGGATAAGTTTTCAAACCAGTGGTAACTATTTTGCCAGGACAGTAACGCAACCCACAGGCTGGGTGAAAATAAACCACCATGGTTGGATTGTGTAAATACTATCAGCGGTTACAGTTCAACAAGAGTTAATAAAGAGGAAGAAGTGGAAGTAAAGGTGTTGTTAAAGGTGAGTCAGAATGTGCTGATGATAATTCATGAGGTGTGTGTGTGTGTGTGTTCATTGGGCTGGTTAATAACATTTGTCCATTACTGTAATGATAATTAAGGCTAACAACTTCCTACATGACACAAGAGTTTAAGGGTTTTGAGTCGGACTCGTGTCGGGTTTGGTTGATGTTCACTTCAACTATATCAGGTTCGGACAGAAAAACAAACGCGACCAGAGTGACATAAATCGTAACTTAAAATTCGGGCTGAATCGTTAAGCATTTACAAGTCGCCATTATCAAACCACAAAGCCTGCAATTAAATTGTTCCGTTGACAATTCATCAATGTCCTGTGCCAGTTCCATTAAAATGCCATGTGACCATGTGTGAAACTCTTCATACCTGTAAGTTCACGTGCTTGTGTTCCAGTATTAGAGTTGTTGCTTTGTAACCTGCATCGGTAAATGGAGACCTAAAGACTCTTAAAGATTCTTAAAATCCCAAACTGTCTCCCAGAACAACAGCGAGAGGGTCAAGAGGGAAGCGGACTCGTCAAACATCTCTGCCGCTAAATAAATCATGACACACACACACAGGACACAGGACTCTTATTAATCTGCTAATATATGAAGTTTGCCTAACATAATCTCAAACGTGAGCAACCACCTCCTCAGGCAAACTAACAGTGAATAAACAAAGCAAAAGAAATATATTGAATACTTACATTACAACATGAATATTCATGGTACATAGAACCAGGAAGCAGGTGTGAAAGCGGAGGAAGGAGTATCTGTACATAGCTACTCATTTCAAAGTGATGGCTAAACAAATACAGTGTATAACTAAACTTAGTCAGTGTACATTATTATTTCATGAGTGTTTTTGGACATTTGAGTTCATTGAATGTTAATATTTTCTTTGCTCCACATAAAGAAATGATCAAAATTGAAGAATTTTTGGGTTTGTAGACAAAATAGGACATATGAGAACATTGTTCTCGTCATTTCAACGTCAAGATTGACATTGTATGTATGAAACATGTATGAAAATAACTGTTAGTTGCTGCTCCAATGAGTTACCACACAAACGTCCTGCAGCGTCTCTGGAGAACCAATAAACGGCAACAAAGTCTAACAGAGTGAGCGTCTGTCTTCTGTCTGCCTGTCCGTCTTTAGTTACACCTTTCTACTTCAAGTGAAAACTATGTGACAGACATGCACCGGCCTGGTGCTTCTTGGAAAATGGTTCCCTTTAAAGAAAAAAAATAAAAGGGGCCTCCATTTTCAAATTTGAAATAAATACACGACTGTCAGCCGCCTGCAGAGTCAGGTCCAGACCTGACACCCAACGTCAATCATCTCGCTTCCTTTTTCCTGAGGAGGCGATGATGTAAGAACAAGACAGCAGAGGGGCCGAGTGACAGGATCAACCCTGCCGTGCTGTGTGTGGTTTCTGGGAGGCTGATATTATGACTGAATATTTCCCACCATTTCTACATAATCATACACACAAAGCCAGAGTGCATGTCTGCTCTGACTTGGATGCAAATGCACACACAAAACTTGTCTGATTTCGCTATTATCACCTGCCACGATAAGAGCCCGGCGGCATAGAAATGAGGAAAATTAATGTTTAACAACATTTTGTCGGTTTCCTTCCAGTAAAAACCAGCCTGACTGTGTTAAACATTAAAATCACTAAAGTAAAAGCCATGAACAGACAGAACAGATAATATTGCTGCAAGTAATGACTTTGATAAGTTATTTCGTTCGCGAGATGTCAGAAAGTGACGACGCCTCAAACTGACAGCACTCTCAAAGGTCTTGTTTCATCCACTCACAGTTTTTTCTTGACTGGATCACTGAGGGAGCCGTTGTGGATTTATAGGCACTAAAACAAGATCATAGCAAACGTTAAGTGGAAACTACAAAGACACAGAGAGCTATTTTCCCAACGTGAACGTCGTCTCACTAATAATAACCACTGCTTTTAAAAAGGCACCATAACTCAACGTTGAAGTAAACTGTAAAAGGAGAAGTAGGGCTGAAACATCTGCATATGATTTGATTTGCAATCTATGTTCTTTAAGTCAAAGTTCAGGTGATGGAGCATCACCACCCAACACCATCAAAACACTAATTACTCCTTATTCAAATGCCTCTTCACTCTCCTCTTTTAAATGTGCTCAAAAAATTGCCACCTTTGCGATTTGTCGGAGGATTTTGATTTGAAAACGATTAATTATTCAGCCCCAGAGGTGCAGTGAAATGACTACAAAGAGCTGGAGCGGGGAAAAGAACATCAGGACGGTCCCTGTGGATAAAAGGCGGGCTATCCCTTTAAAGAGAGTTTGGGTAAAAGGGGGCACAATGATCTGCAGCAGCCTGAGTCCATGCAAATAGCATGCAGATCTGCAGCAGCATCATCAGCAGCAGCAGCATCAGCAGCAGCAGCAGCATCAGCAGCAGCATCATCAGCAGCATCACAAACCCAATGACCTGAAGCCTATCTGCTGCTGCTGCTGCTGCTCACATTAATATAGTTTTAATAAGGGCTGCAATAATTTATAAACTGATCAATTATTCATCATTTACCAAACTATTTTGTTCATCGATTGAATTATAAACAGGTCCTCAGCTTCTTGAATGTGAATATCTTCTGGTTTCTTTGCTCCATAAAATAAAGAAATCATTAAAACTGACTCATTCTGGTTTGTGGGCGAAAACAAGACATTTAAGAACATAATTGTTTGAGGTTTTGTGACATTTTATGGGCCAAACAACTAATCCATTAATCAAGAACATATTCGTTAGATGCACAATTAATTAAACCAAGTTATAACAGCAGTTTATGTGCACTCATAATCACACAAACAATGTGATATGTAGAAAAAGAAAGACACTGCAATTATTTTCTACGCAACAAAAACATTTAGCAGATTTAGTTTGTTCACAGAAAACTTTGAATTATCATGATTTTGCTCATTAATCCCATGACAATTACCAATTTTTAAATCGTATAAAAATCGCAATATTTCTACAAATACAGTAGCCGTATAATGCCGGTAAACCGTGATACTGTCAGTGCTCCTGTTCTCCTGGATCTGACCCCCCAATCCATATTCAAAACTGGCAACCCTGTAAATCGAGATTTTAATCTGAAAACATGGGGATTATCAAAGGTGGAGTGGGACATTTAAAGTTACGCTGATTTTAATGATGTTCAAAGTTCTTTTCTAGCAGATTTCATGTGACACAATCCAGTGAGAATGCAGCACACGGTGTAAAATGTCAAACTATGTTGTTGTAAAGGTCGAGCGGTGAGAGTTAATGAGTTTAAAAAAGACCGTTTTAAACACGAACACACGCGGATTTAATGCGTCAAAACACCGGAGCTAACAACCGCGACCACAGGGTTTGATACGGCGGGTTTAAATCTTTCCTCCGAGGGGAAAAGGAAATGAAACCCGGCTCGGTCTGGCTCTGGTTCGGCCCCGGGGAGAAAAAAAAGAACCTTTCCTATCCCGGTTAGCTCGGCATAGCCTAGCATGCCGAGAGGGTGAGGGAGAGTTCGTTAGCTGGCTAACTAGCGTTAGCACCAGCCAGCCCGGGCTAACGCTAGGAGAGAGAGGGAGTGCGGTTGGGAATCCTAACTCGAGTTATTTTACAGCCCGGGATCGGATCGCCACTTCGGCGTCCTTTAGCCCAGCACAGCGCGACCCCGCCACCGTGTTTTCCCCCACGGAACGGAACGAGAGCTAGCTATAAAGGGCGAATGAAGTCCCAAATCCCCATAGTAAGAAAATACATTCCCTTACCCAGCTGCTGCTAACATGGTCGCTCCCACATCCACATACCAGGGAGAGGAGGAGGAGGAGGAGGAGGAAGAACGAGAAGCATTTCCCACGTTAAAAGGCAAAAAAAAGTCTCTTTACACTCCACAGTCTGCGGCCATTAGAGTCCTTAAAGTCGGCTTTAGTTGAAGCGAGGCTCCGCTGGAGAAGCACGGGACACTGCGCGTGGATTTCTGTGTGTTTAGGAGGCGGTGGTGGTTAGTGTCAGTGTTAGTGTTACTGTGGAATGAGCTGTAAGCAGAAACCTGCCCCTCTCTCTCTGCTGTTCCCTCCCCTTCTCTCTCTCTCTCTCTCTCTCGCTCTCTCTCTCTCCCCTTCTCTCTCTCTCCCCTTCTCTCTCACTCCCTCGCTCTCTCTCCCTGTCAGTAATGGCGACTCCCTCTCTCTCCAGTCACTCTCTATCTCTCTCTCCATCCCCAACAGTGATATTTAAACTTTTAACTTTTAACATAGTCACATGGCCATAAAAATGTATTGTGGTAAAAAAAAGTCAACAAACAAACAATGAATCAAATAAATGTATCTTTGTAAATGTTATAAATGTATCAACTATTTATTTGATATACATATATATTTATATGTATATATAAAATCCCTCAGTGTTTACTGAGACTAAGACAATAATTCAGTTTTCTTAAACGTTAGTCCGGACTAATGTCCAACTGAATTATTGTCTTAGTCTCAGTAAACACACTGAGCTCCATTTTAGTCAGACTAACGTACCTTGTCGTCCTCCCTGAACTTTGACCCCCTGAAGTAGACGGAGACCACGTAAATACTGCAGGACTACATTTATAATTAATACTAATAATTGACTTGTCTTCCTGTATTTAGCTCTTTACTATCATGGCACTTTATTATCAGTTGTTTTTGGTTTTACATAAACATAACAATAAGAATAATAACTTATATAAATATAAATAACTTTATTGCACCAAGTTAAACAGCAGCTTATGTGCACTCACAGCTGTGACGAGTCATCACAAGTGTGGACACTTTTCTTACTTTTCAAACATAGAAAATAAACATTTCATCAGTCCATGAATTATTGAAGCAGCAGTGAATGTGTTTATCTTCCAGTTCCCTGCAGAGTTTCCTTAATAAGTCAGTCAATGCAACATTTTTTGCGACGCTGCAGCCACAGTCCTGACAGTAATGAAAAGAAAGAAAAGCGTGCAGACGCTGGGAGATAATGGCGGAGGGAAAGAAATCCTCTTCATTTATATTTCAGTTGTTGAACTGGGATCAATAAGGTGCTGCTGGTTCCAGTGGATTCCCTCGAGTGCAATGCTGCGTTAATGAGCCTCAGAGCTCAGACACACTCAGTGGAGGCTGGATTTAAAATGTAAAGATTTACCAAGTGGTAGAAAAGAAATGAAAGGACATATGTGGTCAAAACACGTGGAATTATGAAGAAAACATGTTAAAACTCACCTGTAGATGACACGCTGATCCTGTCTGACATCTAAACAGCTCATCATAGTGAGCTGTCTGTCTGACAGTGGGACACTGTCACACAGAAAAAGCTCACTGAATCACAAGTGAGTGAGTTGTCTTTCAACTGGAAGGTTGGGGGTTCAATTCCAGGCTCCTTGAGCAAAAACACTTCAGCCCACGTCCATTCTTCTTCTTCTGGTTTTATTTGGTATATAGAGTAAAAGTACAGAAATAACAAAGCACAGATACATGAATGTTGTACTTTGTTATGTTGAACCAGTGTTTGGGAACCCCTGGTAGATCTACATCCGTCTGTCTCCTCGTCCTCAGCGCCTCCTGCTTGGATTGAAAGATTTCTCCGCTGATTTCCTGTCTTCACTTCCTGACTGAAGCCTGCAGTGTTTGTGTTTGTCCACATGTCCACACGACCACACGTCTTTCACTGAAAGTTTGTCCCACTGTGAAAGTCCAGGCCTGGAGGGAGACGTGTCTGGGAGGACGTCACGTCCTCTGGTGTCTCATAAAGTGCAGCTGCTCCTTCACACACTCGCAATGTAACGTCCACAGATCAACATCTCGTTCTTTGAATTCTCTGTTTTGTCTGGTGATGAAAGCAATAAGCCACATGTCACATGACTCCGTTTGTTTACGCCGCCATGTTGGCAGGAAGAGCTTCTGAAAATGAAATCCACACGGATCAGAACCCGACAGACTGGCCATTATACTGCCCCCTCCTGTTAGCCTGCCCCCGACTGTTCCATCAGTCCGTCCAAGTGACACTAGTCGTAAAAATGCAGTAAATGTAATCCCAGAATACATGGGTAGATTAAAGACAAGCACAGAGAGAGAACAGGAAATGAGGACACAGGTGAAACTAATCAGGGCGGGGCAGGTCGAGAGGAAGTGTCAAAATAAAACCAAAGTCTACATAAATCACATCTCTGTCGTCGCTGCAGTTTTCACTTGTGGACGGGCTGTTATAATGTCTCTGTCCTCTGTTTGGACGCTGATTATATTCCCTCGTGTCTTTTTCCAACGTAAACCTTTGAGTCTCTTTTTCTTGTCTCTGTTCCCGTGCTGTCACGCTCTGAATGAAGCTGTGAGGGCGACGTGTGAGATAATCCTTTATGAAGGAGCCTTTTCTCAGTCTGCCGGGCCTGGTCCGGTCTATTGTGTCCCGGTGTGTGCGTGTGTGTGTGTGTGTGCTCAGCTGGGACGTCTGTAACACTGAACCCCAGCAGGGAGAAGCAGGAAGCTGTCTGAGTATTTATATCTGTGGCCTGTGCAGCCACACAGAGCCAAGTCCAGCAGGGTTTCACACAGTCCTCACAACACAACACAGGATTATTTATCATTTTATCCTCGCTTTAATATTTGGAAAATATTAAAAACACATCTTAGTGCTTTACCCAGAGCGGAAACAATCCTAAACACAGGAAAGCAACACCTCAGCGAGGCCACTGCCTTCACACGACATGACACACAAATGCATTATTTTGTATTTTGGTGGTGAATGAAAAGAGGAAGCATTAGAGGAAGTGAGACCAGCGGAAAGAAAAGAAACTAAAACTTGGCTTAAATTTCAAATGTATGTGAATTTTGAACAAACCGGTCTTCACATGTTTGACGTGTGGTAAACTGACACAAAGTCAGCGCTGTGTAAATAACATGTTTATCTCACTGTGAGACAGACTTTAACAACAGGAAACTGAAGTTTGTGAATCACTCACTCTCCCACACCAAAGCCCATAGAGAACATCAGTGATTTTAACATCACACACACACACACACACACTGCTGCCTCCATCACTCAGTTCAAATGTCTGATTTTTTAAAATACATTGCTCAGATTGACCTCAGTGACACAAAGTGACCACACGAGGCAGCAGTAGACCAGCAGCTCCTGTGTCCCTGCAGCTAAAATCACTGATGTTCTCTGTGGGCTTTGGTGTGTGAGAGTGAGTGATTCACAAACTTCAGTTTCCTGTTGTTAAAGTCTGTCTCTCAGTGAGATAAAGACTTGAAAAGTATCTAAAAGTTTCGATTTGATTAAATGCAAAACATCCTTTAACTTAACTTAAAGATTATATACAACCTTATAGAAGGATTTACTGCAGTGAAAAATAAAAAATTGGGATTATCCTTTAAAGAGCCCCGCCCATCACACTGCAGTGGGAAAAAAAGATGCAAGAAAGTCCTTTTTTTTTCTTTTAGCTCATGAAAAAGTGATTCATGATTTATTAAAAGCAGAGTTCCTGTTCATTTACTCATCTTTAAATGTGTGATAGTTTGTGATGTCACTGCTTTAAAGACTCAGGGTCACTAGTGAGCGCCAGCGTGAGTCCATCAGCAGGTGTTTGAGGGACATGGTGACCACAGTCTCTGCTGCTGCTGCTGCTGCTGCTGCTACAGTCTCTGCTGCTGCTACAGTCTCTGCTACAGTCTCTGCTGCTGTTGTTACACAGTCTCTGCTACTGCTGCTGCTGCTGCTGCTACAGTCTCTGCTACTGCTGCCACAGTCCCTGCTGTACAGCTCTCTGCCAAGCATCATTAAGCTGCTGCTGTCTACGGTCCCCGCTGCTGCTGCTACAGTCCCCTGCTACCGCTGCTGCTGCCACAGTCCTGCCTGCCGCTAATGGTCGCCGCTGCCACAGTCCCGCCACCGCCGTTGCCACTGCTGCTGCTGCCGCCACAGTCCCCGCTGCCGCCGCCACAGTCCTGCTGCTCGCTGCCGCGCCGCTCCCGCTGCCGCTGCCGCCGCTACAGCCCGCTACCGCAGTCCACAGTCCCGCTGCTTCGCCACAGTCCCTGCCGGCCGCTCTCAGTCCCGCTGCCGTCGCCACGGTCCCGCCCGCCGCAGTCTCCGCCGGCCGCCGCCACGTCCCCGCCGCCGGCCGCCACAGTCCCGCTGCCGCCGCCGCCACAGTCCCCGCCGCTGCCGCCGCCGCCACAGTCCTGCTACGCTGCCGCTGCCACTCCACAGTCCCCGCTGCTGCCGCTACCGTTGCCGCTGCTGCCACAGTCCTGCTGCCGTTACCTTGTCCCCGCCGTTAATAGTCCCCGTTGCTACGAAGTCCCCACTACGGTCTTCCGCCGTTACAGTCCTGCTTGCCGCCACGGTCCGCCGGTTGCTGCCGTTGCTACAGGCCCCAGCCGCCACGTCCCCTGCTGCTGCCGTTGCCGTTACAGTCTTGCCGTTAGCGCTGCCACGGTCTCTGCTGCTGCTTGCTACAGTCCCCCGCTGCCGGTTGCTGCTATGCCGCCACAGTCCTGCTGCCGCTTGTCTCTGCCGCTGCTGCCGCTGGTCCCTTTGCCGTCCATGATCTCATCTTTGATCAGAAAACCCCGGCATCATATATGCAAAGCAGCTGGATTGAGAAGATACTGTCATGCTGGGAGCCACCACACGCAGAGACACACACCACGCACAGAGACACACACACTCACAGAGACACACACACACTCAAGAGACACACACACTAGACACACACACACTCACAGAGACACACACACACTCAAGAGAGACACACAGAGACACACACACTCACAGAGACACACACACACACACACAGAGACACACACACACACAGACCTCACAGAGACACACACACACTCCAAGAGAGACACACACACACACAGGAGACACACACACACACACAGTGACACAGACTCACAGAGACTACAGAGACACAGACTACACACACACACACACTCATAGAGAGACACACACACACACACACTACAGAGACTACAGACACACACACACACACACACTCACAGAGACACACACACACTGAGACACACACACACAGAGAGACACACACACACACACAGCCTCATCCTCACAGGTTAAAGTGTTGGAGCAGTGACACGCGGCAGATGCTGTAAATTACACACACACACACACACACAGAACAAGTGCTGCACCACTCCCTTCATATCAAGCTGCGTTCACACTGACAGCCTGAGGTGACTCACACACCACATTCTCTTCTTCAGAACGGCCCTTTATTCTCATATTAGGATGATTTTAGTTTTATTCTTGTAATATAACAACTTTATTGTGAAAAGATTTCTTCTTCAGTGTGGTCCTAAAACAGAAATCCACTCATTCTGATCTCACCACATTTGTGTCTCTTCAGCGACGTCCACATGGTCAGCCTGATCTTCCATTCCATCATGTGGACAAGATAAGATAAGATAAGATAAGATAGCATGAGATAAGATAGCATGAGATAAGATAAGATAAGGTAGAATAAAGATAAGTTAAGATAGGATCAAATAAGTTAAGAGAAGATCAGATAATAAAGATATAATTAATTAGTCAAAATTAAGATAACATATGTTAAGATAAGTTGAGATAAAATAAGTTAAAATAAGAGAAATTAAGATAAATGAAGGTAAGATAAGATAATGTAAGATAAGGAAAAAATAAGTTGTATTAAGTTAAGTCAAGACAAAATAAATGAAAGGTAAGTTAAGATAAAACACAACATTCTCTCGTCATGCACACACACACACACACACACACAGAATGAAATCATAAAAACAGTAAAGTGTAAACATTAACGTGGACACAGAACAGTTTGTTCTCAGCTGGAGTTGTACACCCGTGTGTCCGTCTGTCCGTCTGTAATATTTCGTCAAGCACTTAAGTTCACCTGAATCGCCATGGCAACCTCAGCCTGTTTTTAATTGAAGCCTGAGGCCATTGTGCATCCCTCTTCCTCTCACACACACACACACACACACACACACACACACACACACAGCAGGACACTCTTCATGTTCCAGGTTAAAATCTGCTTCACAAAAACACACACAGTCACTTTGACAAACAACGTTTTTTGTTTTATTATTATTTTCCCAAAGTTTTCTGGGTCAAAAAAACGAGATTGACTGAATCTTTTTTGGTGTTTTTGGTGAAGCACGTCCTGCAGTACAGAGGCAGTGCAGACACTGTCTTCTCTCACATACGATCCATGATGATTGTGTTTTATCTCACTGTGAGACAGACTTTTAGAAACCACTCACTCTCCCACACCAAAGCCCACAGAGAAAACCAGGGATTTTAGCTGCAGGGACACAGGAGCTGCTGGTCTGCTGCTGCCTCGTGTGGTCACTTTGTGTCACTGAAGTCAATCTGAACAAAGACTTTTAAATGCCGAATTGACAAAATCAGACATTTGAACTGTCGTGATGGAGGCAGCAGTGGATCAACAACTCCTGTGTGTGTGATGTTAAAATCACTGGTTTTCTCTGTGGACTTTGGTGTGGGAGAGTGAGTGGTACTTTAAGCGTGACCATGCTTCACAACATTAGTGTTGACTGTGAGACTGAGACATGAAACTGTGATGAAGACAAAGAAAGAAAATTAACTGGTTTCCTAGAAAGCTATAAATTATTCACACACACTCACACACGTGTCTGGCCCTCTGTCCTGAGGCTCCACACACACACACACACACACACATGCACACACCGCAAGCACACACACACACACAGGTGAAGCACAGAGGTTATTAACACACACACATGCACACACATGCACACACACACGCACACACAGGTGAAGCACAGAGGTTATTAACACACACACACACAGAGAGACCTTTAAAGAGACAAAGGGAGGCTTCACCGTCTTCACTGCAGAAGTGTTGTCCTCCATCTTTGTTCTGTTTCAGACCAGTCGAGTGCAAAGAATCATGGGAAAATGAGAGGGGGAGGGGCCCCGGTGTCCAATATCCCCTGAATGTCAGTCAAGGAAAGGAAATGAAAAAGAAGGTCAGAGGAGAGAGGAACGGAGAAAAGTAAGAGTAAAGAGGAGAGGAGAGGGGGAAAGGAAACAAGGGCAGAGAGGGGACAAGGAAAGAGGAGGGGAGAGGAGAGGAGAGGAGGAAGAGAAGAAGGAAAGTAAAGGAGGAGAGGAGGAAGAGGAGAGGTGGGAGAGTTCACCTTGTTCTTCTGGAATGAAATAGACAGATGACTGATGAGGAGTGTGGGGGTGCTGCCTTAATCGCACACACACACACAGTGACACAGCACAATTGGAACCAGCTGCTGCTGTTTATCCAGACACAAGCAGTACAGCTGCGTCGCCATGGCAACGAGGGAACGCTGAGGGGCTGAGGAGAGAAAGAGAGGGGGAGAGAGGGAGAGAAACTAAACCTTCTTAAATATGATTCAAGTAAAGGAAAAGTCTGTGATTTATGACCATGAAAAAAAGAGAATAAAAACATTAGACATGGAAGGGTCTTACTATATGGAGGTGGCCATCTTGTGCCGCCATGTTTCTACAGCAGCCTGCATGGACAAACCAGCCCAAGTGGGAGTTTGTCAATTTTTGCATTTTGAATCAAGTAAATGACACACACACTGGTTTCCATGACTTCTGAGGACATCACATTGACCTACATTCATTTCTTGTCCACTTAACCATAATTACTAGTGGCCTAACTTTAACCTGACCCTAACCCTAACCTTAACTTAACCTTTGACCTCGGCCGAATTTTTAAACAGGTTTTCAACTTAAAATGTAGTCATTTACATGATGGGGACTTTTGTCCTTTTGTCCACATCATGTGAAACAGATTTTGTGTCCCCACAACATAAGGAATACAAGTACATACACACACACACACACACAATAACAAAATCTAAAAGACCTGAACGAGTTTCTCAAGAATGAAGTTCTGCCTCATTAGGACAAGGTTTTGGTCTCCATGAGGACTGCTGGTCCTGACAAGGTCAGTGTTTATGACAGAGCAGGTCCTAAAGAGGTGACACATACAAGAACACACGCACACACACACACACACACACACAAAAGAGATTTCCCAAGATGAGACCAGTTATTGTCCACTTACTCCTGTCATCTGTGTGTGTGTGTGTGTGTGTGTGTGTGTGTGTGTCACAGCTGTGGTCAACAGTTTCTAAAAAAGTAGTAGAGCTTTTTAACGTTTAAAAAGAGCAGTCAGATGAACGTGGTGAGTGTGTAAGTGGCTCCCTCTACTGTTCACTCACCACATGTTCAGTTTACTCAAACAACTCACTGAAGATTAAACGTGCAAGTTCACTTTTATTAAATAACATCACATATTTATTCAGTAACACTGTAAAAAACCGTGTCATTCACACAGTCAGGAGTGTCACCACCGTTTTTGTCTCTCTGTGTGTGTGTGTGTGTGTGTGTGTGTGTGCGTTCAGTGGATCAGCCAACTCCACGTCTGAACTGTCAATCAAGTGTTGACCTCCTTTAGTCTGCGTTCAACAGCCGACGCCACCTGCCTGTACGCCTGTGCCTGAGAGACAAAAACACCATTATTTATTATTATTATTTCACACTTTACTTTTACTTTAATATGGCAATTGTGACAATTTCACAAATACAGTCTGAATTCTGAGGCAAATAATTCAGAATTCTGAGACTTAAGTCAGGATTCTGAGGGAGAAAATGCTGATTTTTTAGATTTAAGTGTGGATTCTGAGGGTAATAATTCAAAATTCGGAGATTTAATTCAGGATTCTGAAGAAAAATGCAGAATTCTGAGATACAAGTCAGAATTATGAGGAAGCAAATGCAGACTTTCAAGATTAAAGTCAACTTTTGTTTTCTTCGTCTTTATCAATTCAGGCCACTAACTTCAATAGTTGGAATGCGGAGTCAGCAATTTCTGAACTCCTCCCACAGTTCAGATCGAATGGAAAAATGAGAAATATAGCATGAATGTCCCGACTATGGCAGAAAAAAAATCAACCAAACCTCTGGACTTTGTGGACAGGAGACGACCACTGGCTGTCCTCTGTCTGACGACTCTCTGATGTTCAGGTGGAGAGGAACGTCACCTGGAGGGTAAGAATTCATCAAAGTTCACAAAACGCCATATATGAGAGGATGTGATTTTTTACACTGTAAAAAACTGCTGTATATGAGAGGATGTTTTTTTCACTGTAAAAAAAACGCTGTGTCACCTAAAAACTCCTCCCCCAGAGTGTGAGCGAGCTGTCGGGCTCCGTCAGAGCCGAAGATGTGTGTCTGGTGTTGACACTTGGGACAGTGGAAGACGCTCATGTTCTGCACCAGACCGAGAATCTGCCAGAACAACAAACACACAAATAAACAAACAAGAAAAACCAGTGTCTTCTTCCTGTGACTTCACACACACACACACACACACACACAAATTACCGGCACGTTGACTTTCTTGAACATCTCGGCTCCTCTGCGAGCGTCCAGCAGAGCGATGTCCTGAGGCGTGGACACGATAACAGCACCTGCACAACAAACAAACAAACAAACTTACAATAATTGTCAGATTCTAATCTACAGACGACAGAATGCCGGACACATTTCATCTTTTCTTGTCCAATGGTCGAGACATTTTTTGAGTGTGAACTGAGGCTTTTTAGGTTTGGTAAAGTTCAGCATTTCTAACCTTTAGTTCCAGCTCGCTGTGTTTCACTCAGTCTTCTGTCAGCTCTTAAACTTTTAAAGAACACAGACTGTGTGTGCGTGTGTATGTGCTGTGGTGGCTGACCTGCCACTGGGATGTTCTGGGTGATTGACAGCTGGACGTCTCCTGTCCCTGGAGGCATGTCGATGACCAGGTAGTCCAACGAGCCCCAGTCCACCTGCAAACACACACACACACTTCAGCTTTTCCTTCCTAATATCAGCACGTCATCGTTCAGCTGTGGGACCTGACGAGCAGAGACCTGTCTGAGCAGCTTCTCCATCGCCGACATCACCATCAGGCCTCGCCACACGATCGGAGCCGCGTCGTCCACCAGGAAACCCATGGACATGCTGAGAGAGAGAGGACGAGGTCAGAGGTCACAGCAACAGAGTCTGACAGAGAGCGGGGAGTTAACGGCAAGAAAGACTCACCACGGTACGCCATAGTTTGTGAGAGGAATCATCAGATTGTCTGGAACAAAGAGACACAGGTTCACAGAATCATCAATAAATCAACACACTGACTGACTGATAACGACTGCAGTCAATATGGATGAGTGTCGTACTGTCACTGAGCTCTGGGTTTCCCTTCAGGTTCATCAGTTTGGGAATGGATGGACCGTAGACGTCAGCGTCCAACAAACCCACCGACTTTGACTGAGGGGAAGAAAGAAAGAGACGAGAGTTTAGTTTTAGCAACGCTCGATACCGAGAAGATAGATTTATTTATCAATACACTATTTATATTTGATCTAAATATCTGCCTATCTGTCTATCTTATTGATCACTTTTAGTTTTCTTTTTTCTTCTTTCTTCAAAAGAAATAACATGAGAAAAGGGAGGAGTCTTTACCGAATCATTGGCCATTAACGCCAGAGCCAAATTCACTGCAGAGACAAAAAAAACATCACTTTAAAAACTGAGACTGAAAAACTGTAATAATCTTATTTCAATATAAAACCTAGTTTTAGTTTATTCTGACATTTTTTTACAGTTCACTATCGTTTCAATGTTCACAATGGAAAGCAACTTTTAACAGTTGTTTATTGATCTTGAAACAAAAGTTACTTTATATGTGCATTTATACCTGCAGTGGTGGACTTTCCCACGCCTCCTTTTCCTGAAGCCACGACGATGACCTGTTTGACCCCAGTGATGGGCTTCTGTCTGGGCAGACCTTTGGCCATGTGCTGCTTCTGCCTCTCCTGTAAGGCTTTAGTGTCCACGGACCTCTGTGGACGTGTGAAGACAGATGAATACACGCATCATTTTATCTGTCATCACAGCACCTGAATATTTGTATAAAATAATTATACAGTTGTATTTTACTAAAGAAAAACTGGTTGTTGTTTTTTACTTTATATTGTACCTGTATTGTTACATAATAATGTGTGGGTTCATAAATGTGGATCTTTATAAAGTAAATTAAACCAAACCTACTGGGTACAGACAAAAAACCCTAAGATTATTAGTGCAAAAGTAGATCATGTTATTAATCATTTCAGGTGAAATAAAAACAATGAGTCAAATCCATTTATAAAAATGTATATTACACGCTTTGTGCACAAGTTTCAACACATGTTTTAATATTTACTGTCGCGTTTTAGCAACTCAATAAAAACAAGAATGAAGTTAAAGGCTGACATGTGTTGTAACAGCGTCAATGTACATAAATGTCATTTTTAAATCACTGAGCCACGCTCGCATGAAAACAAGTACACATCCGCGTTTGTATTTTCAAAACAAATTCGGCCGTGCACGGGACCTAACATGAAAACCCAAAACAACACGTAATTCTACATCGACTATGTACAAAATAGAAATATTTAAGAAACTGAATAAATACGTCTTTAGCCGGACAGTCTAAACGTTTTTTGAGCCTTAATTGAACCGTCATTGCTTTTATTTTGAAAGTACAATGACATTTCCCGTTACGGTGTCGTTGTTCAACTTGAAAACAAGCAGCAGCTTAGGAGTTAGCTTAGCAGTTAGCTGTGTTCGCCGCGTTTACGAGTCCAGAAACAGACGTTAGTCTCACCTGACAGCGTATGAATTGTAAACAAACCGCAGCTCCACATTTTCCCTCTGTTCCTGTTCGCAAAACTGAAGCTTTATTCGCGGAAAGTCTCAGTAAATGAGACATTATGCTGTAAGTGAACAGAGCCATGTTTGGCTGTTAACATGCTCCGCCTTAGCTGCTCCGCAGACTGTTGTTGCACATCACCACTGCGCAAAATTACGCATGTGTTTGCGACATAATGATGCTCCTTGTTTCTAGTCCTAATTCCAACGTGTTTTAAAGTATATATACGCACATATATAACTCATTACACATTCGTGAATCACATATATGAAATAAATATACTAACGAATATATCTTCTTCTTTTGGCTTCTCACTGAGGTCTCAGGTATAGGTGCTATACCTGAGACCTCAGTGAGAAGCTAAATGAAGAAGTACTCATCTTCTCATGTCAGTCTCATCTCCTTCTCATTCTCTCATTTACCCAGCCTAAATCTCCTGTGTCATCCTCTTCTGAACTCCTCAGCCTCATCCTCTCATGTCCTTATTCTCATTTTCTGAACTCAGTCTCATCATCTCATCTCCTCAATCTCATTCTCTCACCTCCCAAGTCTAATTCTCTTAACTCCTCGGTCTCATTTTATGAAGTCGGTCTCATCCTCTCATCTCCTCAGTCTGATCCTTTTCTCATCCTGTCATCTGCTCAGTCCCATCCTCTCATGTCCTCAGTCTAATTCTCAGAACTTCTCAGTCTCATCCTCTCATGTCCTCGGTCTCGTCCTCTCGTGAGCCGGTAAGAAATTCCCTCACAGAACATGTCATAATCTTTCCTCAGACTTTGATGTCATCAAATCCATGTTTTTGACTTTGATGTGGCGGCGTCCCCAGAAAGCTGCTGAACACGCAGTGTGACACAGGCCAACTGCTGTAAAACAGCGCCAAACAACGTCATGAGAAATGACAATGAGAGACAACTCAGAGAGAGACATCTGGTCAATGAAATCTCATCATGGACAAAAATCTCAGTTTTGGGTGTCTCGCAAGGGAGGAGTGGAAGCCCTCCACCTACTTTGAAAACGATCCCTATCAGCTGACAGAGTTTAAGAAGATCCTCGGAAGGATGGTGGTGAGGAAACCTCCACCGGTGAAGGAGCGCTGGAGAAGGACAGAGCAGAGGGACGAGGACGAGACCTTCACTCAGCAGGATTATCTGGAAGACGTGGACGACACAGAGTGGTACGTGCCAGTGCAGCCGGAACCCACGAGGACCCAGTGTCCTGCAAAAGCTGTGTATACAAGACAGAAGAGGAGGAACGGCAAAGACTGGGTCTTTAAAGTCGACTCAGATGAAAACACAGAGCCAGAGTCCGAACCAGAACCAGACTCACTGCGGCAGAACGACCCAAAGGAACCATGTTCCACCGAGCTAAAGCACCCTGCAAAGGTAGCAAAGGGGAAGATTGTCAGAGACGCACAGCTTAGTCCCAGGAAAGACAAAAAAGAAGAAGAAGAGCTAGAGATGCACACGACAACTGGTACGAAAAAGGTACCAAACATTTGGCAGCAGGGAAGCCCGTGGAACCGGACCGCACACAGGGGAGGGGAGGAGCCAAAGCCGGAAAAAGAGTCCGAGTCTGAACCGGATCCTCACAAAAACTGGTACAAAGGTAAAATAACGAAGAGGAGGAGGCAAAAGAGGGCACCACCTTCAAGACCAGAACCTCTCGCTCTGGTGCAGTCTGCAGAAACACCACAGGGGGGCACTGTCCTGTGATAGTGACAGGCCATTTACAAACTCTGTCCACTGAGATAAAGCTGTAAACATAGACTTCAGATATCGTACATTTAAGCTGACGTAGATTTTATAAGGCGAGTGTCAGCCCCCTCCCCCCGCGTCCCTCTCTCTGTCCACTGACTGCATGTTCTCACAGAGACGGACGCAGAGACGAGTGCAACGTCGTGTTTGGTCCAGCAGGGAAGACAAATGAAAAACACGACATTTTAACATTGTCACATAGCTGTGAACGACTCAAAATATATATTATTTTGTTTTTAGGATCAAATAAACTCTTTATATTTGGTTTATCTATTTTTGTGAGTGAAGTTACTTCACATATGTTAAGAATTAAAATTATCTATTTAAACTTGAGTTGAATTTCTTTTGTGGACAAAACCCTCTGAATTATTTTCCACTTTAAAAACAAAAATAATGAACTTTTACAGACAGGTACTTTTTTGCAACATCAGGGGAAATAATCATTAACACACATTTATTAATTATTATTTTAACTTTTAAAGGAGATTCAATGGGGCAGAGAATATGTCCGGAGGTGTCTGTTTTATCTACAATTAGTTAAAATATATGTAAAACACATTTTTTGCAGTCAAATTGTATTATTAAGAGCTTATAAATTTCTAATAGTTAAAAACCCTTTATTGAATTTAAAATGTTTATTCTTAGACGTAAAATTAAAAAACAAAACATCAACAATTAAAAAAACAACAACCTATAAACCAATAATAAAAGAAATCTCTCACAACCGAAATCTCTAGCCTTGAAGTTCCGCTCCCAGCCTGAGGGGGCGGCATTACGCGCCACACGAAAGTCTTTAGAGGAAGTAAATACCGGAAGTTTTCATTCAGTCCGGATTTTATCGCGGTTTGTTGACGCTGAACGTCTCACTCCGACATTCTGGACTCTTTTGTGTTTTAAAGTGTTCAGTTCTTGAACATTAGCGGTTAAAACAAACACACTTGTCATAATATTAATAGTAAAAATGACGGAGAAGAAGGACGGTGCTGTTTTTGCCCGGACTGTACTGCAGCAGTGTTTGCACGCGACACTGCAGGTGAAACCCGCCGAGGACCAATCACAGGCTCAGTTTGTCCAGGTGAGACTTTTTCAGGTCCTCTCAACCTCACAGCGCCTCCAGCTGGTCTTTGAGTGTCGCTGCTGCCTTTAAACCCGTGACAGCAGCCATGCGTCAGTGCGTCCGCCATCTTGGTACGGGCAAGTGACAAGTAGCTGAGGCAACGGAGGTTTCTCAGCATAAAACTAATTCTGACATTTAACAGATTTTCATGAATTGTTTTTATACTTATCGATTTATATTAATTAAACAATATATATAAATGACGATTAATCTGTAAGACTGTAAATATTTAGCAGTGAACTTTTACTTTGATGGAAAATGATATACAATTGTTTTCTTTAAAAAAAAATACATTTTAACATTTATTTGAAATATGGGATGGCATATAATACATTTACTGGCCACTTCATTAGGTACATCCCTGCGTTGGAAGGTTAAAGCTTCAGGATCAAAAATGTCCTGCACACACAATGCTCTTACTCAGACTCACAGTTTAATAATTCAAACGTCAGTGTTTCTGAGATGTGACATGAAGCGCGCTTCTTTGCTCTCAGATCGACAGAGGAATGGTGATCTACATCTGTTTCTTTAAAGGAGCCACAGACGATATCCTGCCCAAGATGGGTCAGTCATCTCTGCTGTATAATCTGACCGACACGTTTCACCTCCATCTTGCTCAGGGTGAGATGTAACTGTTCTGTCCTCCCCCCTCCTCCTCCTCTCTCCAGTGTCCACTCTGCTGAACCTGCGGCTCTGCGAGTCAGACTCAGGGAGGATGGTGTCGGTGCTGGAGCTTCCCGGCAGCCTGCTGATCGTCCCTCAGGCCACGCTGGGCGGGAAAGCCAAGGGCAGAGCGATGCAGTACCACAACAACATCGACAAAGAGCAGGGACTGTGCCTTTACAGCGCCTTTGTTTCTCTGTGCGAGAAAGAGCTAACGGCTGCTTCACCCGGGGGCGGAGCTGAGGCGGCGGTGAAACACGGGACGTACGGAAACAGACAAGTGCTGAAACTGGACACCAACGGACCTTACACACATCTGATGGAGTTCTGAACAGCTGAGAGACACGGTGTAGAGCGCCTTTTCCAACAGCAACTATAAATACAGTAAGTTTGTAAGGATGCAGGGGAAATGAGAGAAAGCGACACGACTTTTGTCAAACACGTTTTGACTGTAAGAAAAAACAAGGAGTCAATAAATAAACTGTACACACATGCACTTAACAAAAAATACTTTTAATATTGAGATTTTCTTTTTCCCAGCAACTTTACTGCAAAATCACTATGGATCATGAAATGATGATGTCCTCAAATAAAACCAAAATAAACCAAATGTTTTTACTTTTAATCCACCGATGTAAAAGTGTAGTGATGTATCTGCAGAAGTTCTCCTGAGCAGTGAAAGCAAGTGTGGAACGTTGACCCGTACCTTTAGAACTCCAGCAGGTGAGTCAGCGGCTCCGCAGAGTTCAGGGCGATCTCTTGTTTCTGTCCGTAGACTCCGTGCTCCACCGTCGCGCCGGCCTTCATGCTCTTCCCCGAGTTCTGCATGAGCTCTCTGCAGGTGAGCACCAGGGTGGAGAAGAGCTGAGCGCCCCACCACCTCTCACACCCGCCTCTGTACTGCATCCTCCTGTTGGGCGCCGGCTCCCCGAGCAGGGAATCCTGAGGCACGAATAAAACGCTCCCAGGAAGGTCGAGAACTGACACCATGTGCCGGAGGTGTTTGCGGAAAAGCTTAGTGGACATCAGCGTGAAAGCTGTGGACAGGAAAGTACTTCTGATTTAGACTTCTGAGGCTTAAACTTAGGATCAATATTTCTCTATAAATACTCATCATTAACTAATACCCCATTTAACCCCCTCACCTAGGTTTAAAAATCCTGATCACACCCTCTAATTTCAACGTGTAAGAAGTTTTAGAGAACACATAAAGAAGAAAGAGCTTCACTGTCGTCTTACCCATTTCCTGCACGACGTCTTCAGTGGCTCCGTGGAAGAAGCAAACGTACACGACCATTCCCTCCTGGATCTGAAGACACACGAGTGTATTCTTGATTTATTTAAGTCATTTTAAAACCATCTGTACTTTCTACTTTCACTTTACTCCAAAATGTTGAGGGGCAACAGTAGCAAGCATTAGAAAGTCATCGTCGTCGTCTCACCTCGGCCCACTGGGCGTCGGCCCCGTCCACGGCTGGTTTGACCTTCACCTTGGCGTGATTGCACAGCTGGACGACGGTCCGAGCCCGAGGACTGCTGCTTCTCTGAGGGTCAGCTGATCTGCTGGGTGAAGTCATGAAAATCATAAAAAAAATATGTTTATCATGTATTTAGACTGAGCGGAAACCACTCACTCTCACACACCAAAGTCCAGAGAGAGAATCAGTGATTTTAGCTCACGGGGACACAGGTGCTGCTGGTCCTCTGCTGCCTCGTGTGGTCACTTTGTGTCACTGAGGTCAATCTGAACAAGCGATTTCAAATGCTGAATTCAAAAAATAACAACATTTGAAGTTAATGATGGAGGCAGCAGTGGATCAACAGCTCCTGTGTGTGTGTGTGTGTGTGTGTGTGTGTGTGTGTGTGTGTGTGTGTGTGTGTGTGTGTGTGTGTGTGTGTGTGTGTGTGTGTGTGTGTGTGTGTGTGTGTGTGAGAGGTTAAAATCACTATGGGGTTTGGTGTGGGAGAGTGAGTGGTTTCCAGGTTCTTGGTGTCGTACCTGCTTGTGTCTGGAGGGGGTGTGGCCTGCTGTGGTGACACTGAGCTGGCGATGGTGAAGACGGGCCAGGGTTTATTGCTGGGAGCCACCACAGGCTCCAGGCCACAGCTGGAGGAGGTGAAGGAGCCTGCCTCCAGCTCTCTGCTCCTCTGGTCGCCGCCATGGTTCTGGTTCTGGTGCTGTTTCTTTTGTCCACTGCTGGGACTCGCAGGTTGTTGTTGTTGGGATTTTGCAGGGAAACCGGGTGAAGGAACAAGCTGGACTTTGTCGCCGTGCTTGGTTCTGGCACGGCCCTGAGACTCCACCGTCACTTCCTGGTCCTCTGGCTGTATCTGTGGCTCAGGCTGATCACGGGCGCTGCTCTGACCCTGGAGGCTGACGGGAACTCTGGGCTGACGGTTGATGGGAGTTGTAGGCTGGGTCGACTCATCCTGACGGACGAGGAGATGAGACAATGAATAAAAGTGAATATTTGCAGAAGTCTTTTATAAAAGAGTGAGACCTCAGTGACACAAAGTGGCCACACGAGGCAGCAGTAGACCAGCAGCTCCTGTGTCCCTGTGAGCTAAAATCACTGATTCTCTCCCAGGCTTTGGTGTGGGAGAGTGAGTGGTTTATGAACGTCAGTCTCACAGTGAGACAAAGACGTGAAACATGTTCTTAAGACATCGTAGATGTCCTGGTGTCCCCTGGCGGCAGCCATGATGTCACTTCCTGTCATGCCTGGTTACTATATGTTCATATTAAGTTGCATATTTGTGATTTCTGAACCCTGGACATTTACCATCAATTCCATTGAATCCATGACCTCTGAATCCGGTGGTGGCTGCTTCTCTTCGTCTTCCGCACTCGCTGCACCATCATCATCATCGTCATCGTCGTCATCATAATCATCATCCCTCCCACTGTTTAGAAACAGAGAAAAACAGGATGTACACTGTACTGTACTGTATTGTCCTGAATTCTTTTAAAACAAAAATTCATAACAGGTCAGATTAGTGTGATCACACTGTACCTGTCCTCGTGCGTCTCCGACGACCTCAGCAGTGTCTCGGGGTCTCCAGCGTGTGGCGCCCTGCAGTTCCCCGGTCTCTTTGCTGTCGTCGCTGTCGTTGTCGTCTTCTTGCTGTTGCACTCGGAGCAGCTGCTGATCCACTGCATCACGTCAGGCCTCATAGTTTTCCAGAAGAACCTGCAGTAAATTTCACATTATTCACATCATGTTTTCTTAGTGAGTTATTACAGTGTTCTATGAATCAGTGTGTGTGTGCGTGTGCGTGTGCATGTGTGTGCGGTCACCTCTCGTTGAGCAGCCGCAGACACTTGTTGGCGTCGAGGTGGTTCAGGTCGTTGTGGTAGTCGCTCAGAGCGTCTTCCACCTGCTGCCGGCTCCTCAGAACCACGCACACGCGCTCGCCCTTCACCATGTGCAGCTGATCGTCTGGGAAACAAACACAGAACTTAAGGGAAACTTAACGTAGGCCTGACTTTAGTCCAACAACAGTAACAAGCATTTCAGCATCAGTAAGAAGTGTAGTCCCCCACGTGTGTATGTGTGTGTGTTTCATGCATTCGTGCAGTGATGACCACGTTACTATTTTGTAGTGGAAAACCAACCTAAACCGAGGCGAGGTCAGCTGGGACCACAGTGGAAAAGGGGCTGAGGAATAGTCTGCAGAGGCCACCGTAGTTCCCTCGACCTTTAACTCAAATCTGTAGAAGGATCCTGTTCTTATTTTTTTCATTTACCTTTGATGACAAACTTCTTGCAGAACCTCCTGAAGGTGTTTTTCTCCACGAAGCTCAGTCCAGGAGGATACGTGCGTGTGCGCAGGTAGAGCTCCACGGCATCGTACTTGGCAAAATAGGCCTGTTCACACACACACACACACACACACACACACACACACACACACACACAGTGAACGTATGAACAAACCCAGTACAACAGCAAAGACAAACGGTCAGTGAACGCCTCTCACTCACTCCTGGTCCTGTTACTGCCGAGCTGCTGTGGACCAACAGCGTGGGGACGGCGTCCGGACGCAGCGCCACTTTGTCCCCGCTGCGGTCGAAGCAGTCGTCGGTGAAGTGTTTGGAGCAGATGGACGAGGACAGGCGAGGCGACCAGTGAGCGCGGCCGACCGCCTTCAACCACTGAGCGAGGAGGGCGGCGCGGTGCAGAGGAAACCTGAGGTCCACACGTCACAGAGACGACTTTGTTATAGAGACGAGTTATTAGTGATTTAAGTAGATTATTTTATATTTTCATCGCAATTAGTGTTTGATTATTTAATGAGCAGTATGTAGTCGTGCTTTCTCTACTTAGATTTTGCTAATTAAGCAACACAATTAAAGTTTACAGATTAAATGTGAAAATCTTCTGAGAAAAATCATTAAAACTAAATCATTTCCATTTGTGGACAAAGAAATAATAGATTTTGAGAACACATTTATCATTTTCTGAACTAAACAATAGTTTATCATTAATTGATAAATGAGAAAAGAAATCAACAGATTAATCAATTATGAAAATAATCGTTAATTGCAGACCTACGCCTATTGTATTTGTGTCTTCTTCTCATTTATAATTTATTTATATTTGGCATAAGGATATGAGAAAGACATCTTAAAAAAAATAATATATATATATATATATTATTATTATTATTATTATTATTATTAATAATATTAATAATAAAATAATAATTGAGGCATAAATATTAGTAGATCCATCAGTCATGGCATTTTTTGACTGAGTCAGTTTGTGAACCTGTAAGTGGACTAGAAGGAGGCGGAGCTTGTACCTGTGGAAGGTGAGTCCCAGGCCTCGCTCCACGGGGCCGCAGCAGTTGTTGCAGGTGTGGATGCTGCAGCGCAGCCACTTCCTCTTGGTCCTGGTGACGCACGTGTGGCAGCTGAAGATCCAGGCGTTCAGGTCCCGGCTCATGCTGCTCCAGTAGAAGTGCTTGGCGATGTCTCGCAGGCAGATGCCGTGGCCGTAGTGACCCTGGTTGTCGTGGAACTGCTGCAGGACCGCGTTCACCTGGAACCACAAAGATCCACGTGTGTGTGTGTGTGTGTGTGTGTGTGTAAACATGTGGATGGACATTTATAAAATGACATGGATTTAGTATGAGTAACTGCACAGGCCCAAAACTGTGTTAAATGCGTGTCTATGCTGCACGCAGTTGTTCCGATTTTCACCAAACTTGGTACACGTGTCGCTCCGATGATTCCAAACAAATTTCCAATGTACTTCCATTAGCTCCACCCACCCAGAAGTCGGCCATTTTGGAAAAACAGAAATGGCTAGCCTACACTACTTATAATGAGCTGTTGCTGTGTTATTAAAATCTAATTTTATGACCTTTACCATTCTATCAATACTTTCATTTCTTTTTATTTCTTCCTTCCTCTCTTGTAAAAAGCGATTCTTTATATTAATTTTTCAGAATCAGTGGGTGAGTGAAACGTCACCACGGTTACCTCCTCTCTGCTGCGCGGCACTCTGGCAGGAGGAGAGACTCGAGTGTACACCAGCACTCCGTCTGAAACACAAGGAAACATCATCTCTGAAGGCGTTTCCTTCCTCCTTATTAAATATAAAATAATCGGATCTACTGGAGGATCTGCTCACCTACGAGGTCGAAGCGCTTGGCCATCTTCTTCAGAGCAACTCTGCTTTTCTTGCTGAGCATGGGTAAAACTCTGTGGCTCAGGTACCTGTGCACACAAAGACTTAAGACTTTATTCATGTCAAACAAACTAACTCAACCACATCATTCCGCTCTCCTAATCTGTGTCATGTTACTACTCATGTGGCAGGAACAACCTCCTATATCCGTTTGTTGGAAAGACTGATTTAATTTCTTAAACCATTTTAGGCCTTGTTTTTAAATCCAGGGCTGCAGGATCCAGATCTGATGCTTTTATCATTATTAGTTGTTTTAGTGGTCGTTCCGTTTAATTTAGTTTTATACCATTTCAGGCCTTGGTTTTAGATCCAGGGCTGCAGGATCCAGATCTGATGCTTTTATTATTATTAGTAGCAGTTCGTTTTTTTTATTTTTTTTATTTTTACATCAAACATAAATACAGACATTGAAATGATGATGTAATAATAATAAAAATGACAAATACTGACAGATTGGAATAACTGGATAATAAGTATAATATAGCAATATATCTGTTTAATTCCTACAAATTGGAAGATTTCAATTGTTTGTTAGGACCCACATTCTTTGTTAGTTAGTTATTCTCTGTATCCTGGTTAAATTTACAGCTGATGCCGGATCATGAGTTCACCTGGCGATGTGGTTGTACGTGGAGAAGCTTTGCTCGACGACGAGCTCCCTCCTCCCGTCCTCCATCAGCGTCTGGGTGTTTCTGTGGTGAGCGCGAGGAGCCGGGAGTGAGTACTGGTGCTCCTGCAGCTGCACGGGTACGTCGCTGTGGGTGAAAGTTGTCTCGGAGGCATCTGTGGTGTGAGCAGCAGCAGCAGCGGCGGCGGCGGCAACAGCAGCGGTTAAAGACAGCGGGTCTTCCAAGTTGTCTGAGTGAACGAAATCCTCATCCGACGGGACTCGAGCCTGAAACCAGTCAAAAACCTGATCACTGGTCTTGAAGCTTTTCCTCCTGCTGTTGTTGAATTCCTCAAACTGTGACTTATTCAGTGTTGCACATATAAATGGGAACTGAAAATGTGACTCCAGTGCTGCTGGATCCAGATCCAGACCTGATGTCGTCATCATTATTATTATTATTATTATTATTATTAGTCGTAGTTTTATTTAACCTCTGTGCCCTTCCACATACAAGTGTATGAATATCATTAATATAGAATAAAAATCTGTCTCTAAAGAGCAAATGCACAGATGATTCTTTGATTTTTTATTTAAATAAAAAGACAGATATAGATTTTTCTATTCTATTCTTGTTGTCCATTGTATCTTTAATCCTCCTCTCAATGTGCATTATTTACATGTAATTGTAAAATAGTGATGACGTTCTTGCTAATTTCCTCTAAACTTTTAAAGTTTTTCTCAGTCTAACACAACATTTGAAAAAGGATTTGTTAAAGACATACTGTGTATATATATATATATATATATACACACACACACACGCATACTGTGTGCAGTACAATCTAAAATCACCTCCTTGTCTTCCTCTGCCACAGTCGTGACGGTCGGTACGGCGTGCAGCGACAGAGTCAGCTGACCCTCCTCGCTCAGCGTGAAGCACGACGCCTCAAAGTGCTGGGAGCAGAGGCAGGAGTTGAACCGGAGCGAGCCCTCGTCCCTCTGAGCCACCGTCAGCCACTTCTGCCGCTGCTCGGCCTCCTTTGGGAACCTGCAGGAGACCGGAGAACCACAGGGTTCCATGTTGGGTCCCATTGAACTTTCATAAAAGACTCTTTATTTATTTATTTGTCTGCAGTGATGAAGTTTGTGAACCACTAAGATATCTGGCATTTCCTGGAACTTTACATAGACTCGGTCTGACCTGTAGAAGCCGAGCTCTGGGCAGATGTAGCTGGAGGCGTCGCAGCCGTAGGCGAGGCAGAACTGGACGGGCTGTTTGGACGACTCGGCGACACTTTGGCTGCGACACACGGCGCAGTCCTTGATCCAGGTTTTGGTCGCCTCCGTCACACCAACCCAGTAATACATCAACTGAACAGAGACGGGGGGGAGAACCGGAAGGAGATGGTAGAGTTTCTAGAACGACTCTGTCTCTGTGGACGTGTGAACGTCTCAACTCACCATGATCTCCTTCTTCATCCGGACTTGGCCGGCGTGGTTGTTGTCGTTGTGATAACGGCTCAGAATCTCACGCATTTCCTCGTCGCTCCTGACGACCTTGAGGAGGCGCCCTCGGTACTGTCGCCACAGACAGTCGTCTGCAGAAGACACGGAGGCAAGTTCCTATTTAGTCGCTATAAAATCTTTCAACTGGATAAACCATACAGAACCGGAAGAAAACTATATATATATTTTATAAATCAACAGGAGAATTTCTGAAGAATATTCCCTTTAAAGAAATACACCTACTTTAAAAGCTAAGACACAGAAAAGAGAAAATCTGGTGGAACAATTGGTTCAGAGACTTATTAAGATAATAATTACGAGGTTGTAACTGATTATTGTTGCAATTTTTAGAAGCATGAAAATAAGATAAAAACATTACAAGTGCAAGCAAAAATAAAAAATATACCATGAACTAACATAAAAGACAAAATTAATCCATTAAAAGACAATAAATCTTAAGTTTTAGAAGTTTTGGAGCAATGAACAGACAAAAAAAAAAAGAATACAAAATACATTCCACTTGTAATTCACGATAATAGAAATAGCACATACATAAACTTCAGGGCTGCAACTAAATTTTACTTTCTATGGAGCAAAGAAACTAGAAAATACTCACTCAAACCAATCACATCAATTATAATAATAGTTGAAGATAATTCAGAAATGGAGTAATAATTGATAAATCGATCGATTATCGATTTTGTGATTTAATTTTCTCTCTTTTAACTCAAGGAACAGTCTGTCTGTCTGTCTGTCTGTCTGTCTGTCTGTCACACTTGTAAACTTGGCAGGTGACTGACTCGGGGCACCAGTGTGTGCAGTGTTGACTTTGACGGTGTTTGGATACGAAATGCAACAAATGTTGGTAAAAATGCGACAGATAAATCACTAAACGATCTCTCGCAAAATGTGCCCCCCATCGAACTCTTGCCCATCCTGCCCTCACTCACTAACGCACCTTTGTAGAAGAAGTGTTTGCTGGCAGCTCGGATCCTCGCCTTGGAACTTTTCGACGCGCCCACAGGATATTTCTTGGTGCGCAGAAACAGCTCCACCTTGTCGATCACGTCAAAAGACGGCATCTCTGAGAGCACAGGCAACGTTATATGTATGTATGTATGTTTATATATACACATATATATGTATATATATCTATAGAGAGGGAGGGACAGAGAGAGAGAGAGAGAGAGAGATTTAAGAGACAAAGGTCAAGGGTCAAGGAGAGCATTTTACAGTAAGAAAACCTGGATTTACCTCGACAGTGATCAGTGTTTATCAGCCAGAGCAGGGATGGAGAACTCCCTCAGGAGCCGCTGTTGTACCATAATGATCTATGAAATAACAGTGAAATCCATTTATTGTCTTATATTTTATGAATTAAATTATCAAACAAATGATGGACGAACAAACTCTTAATGAAAACAATCACTATTTACAACCTTAAAAAAGATAGGAGTAACAACTTTACTGATAAACAGACATTAGTTTTATATAAACATAACCTCTTAACGTTTTGGACTGTTGTTGGTGAGAAGTGAATTCATCTAAAAACAAATCATATATTCAGTTTAGTACATACAAGTGTCAATTGATCTCTTGATTTACAAATAGAGATCAATACTGAGAATATTCATTTAATGAGAGACTAATTAAATTCACAATTTAATGGTTTTAATGTTTTGAAAATTCAATTAAAAACTAATTGGTTTCCCCACTCCAATAATAATCTAATCGATGATTGTAAACAGTTAATTACGTGCTTATTCAAAACATTATTTGGTTTGTGCAACTAGATTAGTTATATAAAGAGAGATTAATCATTAATAACACTTAAAGATTATTGTCGACCAAATGATCGATTAATGACACACATGCTCACAGATTATTATCACAATAACACAGATTTCAGATTAATGCCCACAGCTCCTCCACGGTAAACTGTGTCTCACCTCAGAACATGGTTGAGTCCGGTCGACTCAAATCGTCGTTACACCCTCGACAACTTCCGACCACAAAAACTACATTTTCCACGCGTCGGTTGGTCACAAGTGTGGTCAAACAAACACACGTACGTCTTTCACGCCCTCTACGTGTTCATATAATTGAGATAAAGTGTTTACTTTTGGGTAAACATCACACCTAGTGTCGCTGGTGCTGTGAGCGTTTACGCTAGCAACAGCAAAGTTGTATCTTCCGGCGCTTGACCTTTCAAAATAAAAGCGGACGCTCGTTCGTTTTAATCAGCATGCTGCTGAAGTTAAATCTTCTTATTAAACGTGTAAAGATTCACATTAAGACATATAAATGCACTAAAAACTTTATTTAGAAACGGTGAAATTGATTTTTTTTCTTTATTTTATTGAATATGAATGTATCAGAAAGTAGAATAAAGAAGAAACCAGTATTTTTCAAAGATGTTTAAATGTATGTTTTGTTACAGTCATGTTTTTAAGTGTAATATTATATAACAGTTTGGTTTTATTTTTACTTAAATCACGAAATGACTTCTGCCTTCATCTCAGAATGTAGATGGGCAGGTTGTGTGTGTGTGTGTGTGTGTGTTCTTGTATTTGTCACCTCTTTAGGACCTGTTCTGTCATATACACAGACCTTGACAGGACCAGAATCCTCATGGAGACCAAATCCAGGTCCTAATGAGGCAGAACCTCATTTCTGAGGAAGAGTTGAGTTGATTAAGTTATTAACTGGTTATGGTTAAGGTTAGAGATAATGCTTTGGTTAGTGAATGTAAGTCAATGAGAAAACATGAAAATAGAGAAATGGAAAATATGGTCAAAGTTGAACTGGTTCTATGGTTTTACAGGTGAAGTGGAAAATAAAACAACAAACCAGGAATAAAATCTCTGCAGATCCATCACTTTTTAATCTTTCTTCCACTCGACCATGTGAATGAATACATACACATAAATTAAAAGACAGCGACAGTTATCTGGTGAACCAGCGGGGGGTCAAAGGTTTAAAAGAACAGCATGGATGTTGTTTTCCACGTGTGACACAGAAAAACTGAAGATGACATGTGATTCTCTGATGCAAAAAAAATCCCAATGCAATGCATTCTGGGCTTTTTCAACACTAAACATGCCCTAAAATGGCTGCCGTGTAAAGGAAAAATCTACATCAGCTTCAGTGTCTAACATGTTCAGAACATACTTGCATCATGAGATCAGCCGCTCCTGTGTCCCCGTATGCCAAAATCACTGATTTTCTCTATGGGCTTTGGTGTGGGAGAGTGAGTGGTTTATGAACTTCAGTTTTCTGTCTGTCTAACAGTGAGATAAAGATGTGAAGTCGTAGACTTAATCTGATGCTGATTTTATGGAGATGAGCGTTTTGTTAAATGGCTAAAACCTCCTCTTTCCTTTCCAGCTGTTTCTCAACAAAGTAAGAGCACAAAGTGCAGTATAAACTGTATGCAAGACATTCATACAACCACCCTTCATAAATCCTGAACTATCACTTTAAAAAAAACCCAAAGAGGGCCCTGACTGTAATCCCCACCTTTCTCTGTCCTCACATTACCCTTCATTTGTGTATTTTAACAAAACAATGGCCCCTGAAATAATGAAATCATCATCAGATACAGTCAAATGTAAATCTAAAATATTTCTGAATGTAATGCATTAATGGAAACGTTCAAACCCCAGAAACCAGGAGGAGGAGGCAGAGACAAACCATCACATTTAACATTCATAGAGAATTTCTATATACACATATCTGGACTTTATTTTACACAGCTTTTCCACTCTACACGTGTGAATCTGAGCTCATCTAATAATTATTGTCCGTGAAGCTCAGGTTCACTCACAGTCACGTCAGTAGTCGTTCAAAGGCAGATTCTGGTGTTTCTTTGACAGTTAAACCAGTACAATCTGGTCCTTTAGCGTCGTTCTCTACTGCGAGGGCGAGAACGTCAGGATCATCCACCCGATCACAAAGTAGAAGAGGAACACCGGGTACACCACCAGTGCCTTGCGGTTGGGAGGCTGGCTGTCGGCGAGGAAGGCCGTGGACGCGAAGGTGGACCAGCCGAACGACGCCGTCACCACCACCAGCCGCACGGCGAAGCTGACCGTCCCCGAGCCGCCGATCAGGACGATCCGGCACACGGCCATGGCCACGGTCAGAGGCATGATGCAGTATCCCAACACACAGAGGCTCTGGAAGAAGGAGATGGTGCCGCCCAGCAGCTTAGAGTTGAGGGTGATGACGATGGAGCCGAACCAGATGATGACGAAGACCTAACGCGGAGTCAAGCAGAGAAGAGAGGACACAGGTCAATCACAGGACACAGGTCAGTCAGACATGAACATGTTCACGTCTTTATCTCACTGTGAGACAGACCTTTCCAACAGGAAGCTGAAAGCCCACAGAGAAAATCAGTGATTTTAGCTCACAGGGACACAGGAGCTGCTGGTCCACTGCTGCCTCGTGTGGTCACTTTGTGTCACTAAGATAAATCTGAACAAAGAAGTTTTGAGAAGTTTTTGTGTTATTTGAAATGCCAAATAACACAAAATAACAAATATTAAACGTACTGATAGACTCAGCGTGGAGAAATGTCACTGATTTTCTCTATGGACTTTGGTGTGGGAGAGTGAGCAGCTTTCAAAGCAATGCAAACTCCAGTTTCCTGTCAGTAAAGGTTCTTGAACCGCTATAAAGAGCAGCAGACATGGTTTATTAGGTGAGCTCTTTGTTTAGTGGATTAAACCTCAGTAGTGAGGGCTCAGCTGAACTGGTCTGGAACTTCCTGATCTTCCCGAGTTCACGTTCATGTGGTTCCCCTGTCCTTTATTCAAATACACACTGACGTCACAGAACAATGTTTCTAATGAGTCTGACGTCAACATGTTTGTGTGTGTGTGTGTGTCCATGAGTGAAGGCCAGGAAAGCAGTGAGTGAATCAAAGGTCTACTCACGCTGCTTTATTCATGTCATACTTGGGTTAGACCATTAGTGGTCACTACTTCTTACTCACTGTGCCTTTTTCATGTCTGCAATGCAGATTTACTTTGACCAAATTCAGTCAACATTTGCTGAAGATTTGACTGAAAAGGAGGTTTTGTGTCAACACGTCAAAAAGATCTAAGCCCTCAGAACTTCTCCTTCAAATGTCATGTTCAAATGCGTTCATTACAGTGAAATAACAATAATACGGAGTTTGAGTACCTCGGCGAACTGCGGTCCTCCCTGGTCGTCGCTGTCGGCCGCGCCGCCCTGCAGCAGCAGAGCCAGGGTGACGCAGAGCAGCAGCGGGCCCCACAGGTCCCAGTCCCGCAGCAGAGCCGAGCTCCGCTTCGGGTACAGGACGTGGATGAACTTCTTCCCCACCGCCCGCAGGTCCCGCAGGATGGTCTCCTTCACCGGCTCGTCCAGCGTCGAGTACTCGTCGTCCCGCCTGGAGGCGCCGACGGGCACGGAGATGTCTCCCTCCACCGGGATGTCCTCCGGGATGGAGACGTCGGAGAGTCCGGCGAACGGCCTGCTGGCCTCCTCCGCCATCTTAGAGCGCAGGGGAAGCTTCTCGTACCGGAGCGTCGGTCACTGCGGAATCAAAAACGACACCGACAGAGACTCAGATTCACTTGAGATGAAGTCACACAGACCTACAGACCACGGACGTCTCTCCAGACCCGTGGATCTGGATCAGGTTGGTCTAGTTTTCCTGCTCCACGTCAGCTCAGGATTGTTTACTTCCGCAGGACGAGGTTGCGCACATCCGGGTGGTACGTTCACGTACGTCCTCTGGACTCAGAAATATGTAGTGTCGGGGAAATTCAATCAGCTAACAAAAACATAATATCAAAAAAATGCAGCGGTGGAAAGTAATTAGTTTCATTTACTCACGTAACTATGATTGAGTAGGTTTCTATGCACGTGTACTTGTAGTGTACGACGTTTTAAATCGTATCCTGAATCATATCTGAATTTTTTTTAATGAAAAAATAAAATAAAATGAATTGTATTTACTTAGCCCAATAATGAGTATTATTTTCCTTCCGTACATTTATCAGCGTTTCAGTGGTTCAATTCAATTCAATTCAATTTTATTTGTATAAATCATAACATACATGATCTCAAGGCACTGTACATAGACAACATCAAAGAGAGCAGAGAAACACAGTTCACACAATGATGAGAATACAGAGAGAGAGAGAGGGAAGGAAGGAAAGACACAAACTAGGGAGAGAAAGAGACAAGGTTAATGACATATAAAAAGTCATAATCAAATGCTGAGTGTGAGAGAGTGAATGTGCGTGTACCACAGGAAAATCCCCCAGCAGTTTAGTTCTATAGCAGCAGAACTAAGAGATGGTTTAGGTTTCCCTGAACCAGCTCTAACTATAAGCTTTAACTATAAGCTTTCAAAAAGGAAAGTTTTAAGTTTAACTTTAAATACAGAGAGAGGCTCCGCCTCCCGAACTGTCATTGGAAGCTGGTTCCACAGGAGAGGAGGAGCCTGGTAACTAAAGGCTCTGCCTCCCATTCTACTCTTACAGACTCTGGGAACCACAAGTAAACCTGTATTTTGTGACCTAAATGGTCTATTAGGATGATAGGGTAAGACTAGGTCTTTCAGGTATGAAGGGGCGTGACCATTAAGTGCTTTGTACGTGAGGAGGAGGATTTTAAATTGAATTCTAAACTGTGGGTGGAGCCAGTGTAGAGAAGCTAACACTGGAGTTATATGGTCTCTCTTTCTACTTCCTGTCAGAACTCGTGCTGCAGCATTTTGAATGAACTGAAGGATTCTAACAGACTTGTTAGAACATCCTGCTAATAAGGAGTTACACTAATCTAATCTAGATTAACAAAAGCATAAACTAGTTTTTCAGCATCCTGTAAAGACAAAATGTTTCTAATTTTCATAATGTTCCGCAGGTGGAAGAAGGCTGTTCTGGAAATGAGTTTTATGTGTGAATCAAAAGACATTTCCTGGTCAAAAGTAACTCCAAGGTTCCTCACAGTGGAACTGGAAGCCATGGTGATGTCATCTAAAGTGACAATGTGATCAGAAAGTTTTTCTCTGAGGTGTTTAGGGCCGAGTATAAAAGTTTAAAAGTAGAAAGTTACAGGTCATCCAGGACTTAATGTCTCTGAGACATTCCTGGAGTTGAACAACCTGATTTATTTCATCCGGCCTCATCGATAGATATAGCTGTGTGTCATCTGCATAACAATGAAAGTGTATGTTATGCTTTCTAATAATGTTCCCTAGAGGAAGCATATATAAGGTAAAAAGTATAGGCCCAAGCACTGAGCCTTGTGGAACTCCACAATTAACTTGTGTTTGTAGTGAGGCTTTATCATTAACGTGAACAAACTGGAATCTATCAGATAAGTATGATTTAAACCAGCAGAGGGCAGCACCTGTGATACCAAAAAAACCCAATGTTGTTTTCTGGACACCACCTCAACAGCCAGCGATTGAATGACGACATGCGGCTACACATGTCATCACTGGTTACATTGGGCAAAGGACCAGAGAAGATTACGTTGTCAGACATAGATTGTGTTACCTACACACAGACTTAACATTAACTTTAGTGACCTCCGATTGGCGTAATCGGGTGTCATTACTGCCAACGTGAATAATAACTTTACTGAATTTACGATTATCTGTAGCCAGCAGTTTCAGATAAGACTCTATGTCGCCCGCTCTGGCCCCGGGAAAACACCGGACTGTAGTCGCTGGCGTCGCTATTTTCACGTTCCTCAGGATGGAGTCACCAATTACCAGAGTTGGTTTCTCAGTCTGTGTGTGTGTGGTGCTGAGAGGGGAAAACTTGTTTGAGGTGTGAACAGGTTGGTGGTGGACAGGACTCTTACTGCGGACAGTCACCCAGCTGCCCTGTTTGTCTCCCGGCTGCACGGGAGCTGCTGGGGGAGCTAATGCTATGTGGTCCGCACCGACTACAGGGGACTGGCTAACTGATTTAGCTTCTATGGTGCGGAGCCGAGTTTCTACTTCACTAAGCCTCGCCTCCACCCTAGCCAGCAAGCTACATTTTTTACAAGTACTTTTCTCACTAAAGGAGGCAGAGGAGTAACTAAACATGTGGCACACAACACAGGACAGAGCAGGAGAAGGAGAGGGAGAGAGAGAAGCCATCGCTGCTAAGCTAACTTTACCCTAGAAAAGTTAGCTAGAAAGAAACACCGTACGTGATCTACGTAAACGATAGAGTTTACGCAAAAGTAGCGGGTGAAAGTATTAGTCTTAGTACTAGTATTAGTAATAAAACGAGTGTTTGTTCAGTGAAACGATAGTTCCAGTAGATATAAAACTATAAAACTGCAGAGAGCGCAGGAGACACACAGCGGAACACCAGTGGAAGCACAGGAAGTGACACGTTACCGCCCCTTGACTGATTTTGGACGACATACTAACCAATGACTTGATGTAAGAAAAAAGTTATGCTGACACAGAAACAAATACATGTTTAAATCATGTTTTAATATTTCATAGCTGTACAAAATAGAAACACACTTAAAAAGAACTTAGGTTGCAGTGGCACCTATTGGCCACTTTGTAAAACTGTCAACTGCTAAAAATGAGGTGATCACATGGTTCTGTTGAACAGTTGACAGCAGCTCAGTCAAAATATTTAACAGGTAAACATTAAAGGCAAAGTGCAAGTGTTTTTTATATAACTGATAGTAATCCCCTTTTTTATCCTCTGTTTCAAAACCACGAAGGTCCCGTTTGTGTTTGTTTTACAAACACATAAATATAAATCTGTCTCACAGACGAGTGATTTCTGTCCGTTTGTAAACAAATTCTTGCCACTTTCACCTCCTCAAACCGACCTTATGGTGAAGTGTAGGTGAAAAGGTGCAATCCGCCGTTTTCCCTCCACCTCGGCAGTAAACATCGTGTAGAGCAGGAAAAGTCCTGAACGCGCTGCCAGTCACCTGAACGCGCTGCGAGCTCAGGCTACAGTCAGGCTGACGGTGGGAGCGCACAAACCGTTTGTGCTTTCCACTCGCTGTTGGTTCTTTGAGCTTTTTCCTGCAGTTCAGGGAAACAAACACCAGATGGCGACATCTCCTCGGGTTCAGCTGCTCTGCTGCTCATTTGACACTGAAAAACACGACAGACAGACGTGATCAAATATCAGCCGTTTGACACGTGTGTAAAAATGGACGAGTTACGGTCATTATAACCAGATAATCCCGATTTATTTTTTGTCTGTGAAAGTTATCCGAACTGTCGCCTACCTTTAATTCGACAGTGTCTAAAGAACGTGTTCACGTCTATATCTCACTGTGAGACAGACTTTTATAAACCACTCACTCTCCCACACCAAAGTCCACAGAGAAAAGCAGTGATTTTAGCTGGCGGGGCCACAGGAGCTGCTCAGGAGTCTCTTGCTGCCTCGTGTGGTCACTTTGTGTCACTGAACGCAGGATTTTAAAAGCAGAATTTTACAAAAATGGTGTGGGAGAGCGAGTTGTTTATAAACTTCAGTTTTATGATATCTTAACATGTTCGTGTCTTTTTCTCACTGTTAATTTAACAGGAAACTTTGATGTTAAAGAGATTTTCCTGTTAAAAATATTGATTTACTTATAAAAGACTTTGGTTTAAATCGCTGATAATCGATGCAGACTCTATTGATTTGATAGTTTTACAGATACATTTCTTTCTACAGTGATTTAAAGTTGTTCTTTTACCTTTTAGTTTCTTGAAGCGTCTCTTGGCCTCAGCTCTTTCCTCGGAGTCAAAATACCAGACTGTGATGGCGTACCTGAAACACACACACACACATTAACTAAAGCTCCGAGTCTTAATTTGAAAGTCACACTTCCTGTGCACACCTTTAATTTAGTCAGATTAAAACACGTCTGTTCTCTGATGTAATTACACCTTGTAACCAGCAGATGTCGACAGACGTCTGTAAATAACTCAAACCAATGTTTCAGCTTCTTAAATGTGAATATTTAATTATATTATTATTATTATTGCTGACCTGGTGGAGTAAGACGGCTGCACCTCGTGTGGATTCCTGCGGTCGGACCAGAAGAAGAGAAGTCGGTCAAACAGTGGTTTGATGTCGGCGACGTAGGGTTTTCCTTCAGGGAAGATCCTGAGGACGCCGCCGTGCTCCTGATGATCAACAACAACAACAACAACGACGTGAACGAGGAGAATTACAAGTGTTTTTATTTGATCGTCAGTCGCTTTGATTCTTCTGCAAAACGATCGTAACCAATCAAAAATGTTCACTGTGTGTGTGTGTGAGCAGCAGGTCAGAGGTCATGTGAGGTGTAAAGGTCAGAGGTCACTGAACACTCACCTTAGCGTCCCAGTCCTTGTTCAGGTAGTAGATGCAGGTGATGCGTCGTCCGTCACAGTTTGGGTTATCAACGTGTTTAACGTAACCTGCTCCGTTACCGGGGTAACAGGCCACCATGGCCTGAGAGAGAGAGACAGAGAGACAGACGGAGAGAGAGAGAGACAGAGACATTAATGAACTGTCAGACCAAACACAGCGGAGCTGCAAAGCATTCATTAATGACGACATTAATTATGATTCATCATTCTAAATTCAAACCAGTTTCTGGGATTTTTCAGCTTCTTAAACGTGAATATTTTCTCGTTTCTTTCTTCCATGAAAACAAAAACATTTGACAAACACGCATCGATGAATGGATTCATGTGAATGAAACCATGAGGAAAGTTTCCTGGGAAGAGATTTTTACTTATTTTGAAGCTTCAAAGCTTCAGTTTTAAGTTATTGATTATTCCCTGATCAGTGAAGATTGCTTTCATGTTTCTATTTAATCGTTAAACCAGTTTGTGTCATTTTTCAGCTTCTTAAATGTGAATATTTCCTGATTTCTTTGGTTTTTATCACAAAGGAATTTTTTTTCTTCTTCATTTTCTGACCAAACGACGAGAAACTCGTCTGTGACGAACGTTTCTGCACTTACGCGTGAAAACAAGTCAAAATCAGTGCGGTGTGAAGACAGGTGACCACGCCCACTATCCCAGGAGGACACGCCCACGTGAGTGCAGCACACACACACACACGTCTCTGAACGCAACATCAACAACAAACCACATCAGTGACATCAGCATTTTTCCACCTGATGTCTGTGCTTCTCACTCTCACTCACACACACACAGTGTCGAGGGAGGGGGCGGGGCAGGGAGGAAGCCGAGCCCCTGTGTGTGCAAGTGACTCTGGAGACGGACGCCATGACAACAAACCACAGCTGATAAAGAGCGAGTGGTCCCACAGCCCGGAAGGGGGCGGAGTCACATCACACAAGTTTGTTTACACACACTATCAGTGAGGCACGTACACACACACACACACACACACACACACACACACACACACACACACATGAATGTATGTGATGACACAAAGGAGGGCGGGGCCATGAAGAAATAACACTGTAAAAAAGGAGAAAAACAGCTGATTTGAATTTAACTTTGTTTTTTTTCCTCAAGGAAGAGAAGAGGGCGGGGGGGAAGATTATGGGATGTCGTCTGGCAGTTTTCCAGCTGCTGACTGTTTAATGACTGAGCTACGTGCTGCTGCACCTGAACCCACAATCACAACAACAACAACAACAACACTCGTTTCCTGCACCTGACAGTGAGAAAAGGTCACGAGGGAAAAACACACAGACACACACACACACACACACACACACACACACACAGAGACACAGACACACACAGACACAGACACAGACACAGACACACACACACACACACCTGCTGCTGCCTCCATCACTGAGTTCGGCATTTGAAATATTTCATTTCGACTTAAATCAGTGACACAAAGTGACCACACGAGGCAGTAGAGGACCCGCAGCTGAAGTCAGTGGTTTTCTCTGTGGACTTTGGTGTGGGAGAGTGAGTGTTTTACAAAAGTCTTTTATTTGCATGTATTATTTTATTCAACTGTGTTTGTTAAAGCCATTATTGATTATTTCATGCTTTTATTCTCGGATTATCCTGTGACTTTATTTTGAAACTTCACGTCCTGCATGGAAATACATTTAGGGATTTTATTCATTTCTTGGTTTAACTATGTTGATGTTTTTAAAGACCTTTATTTTGAAAAGTTTTTCCTTTGAACATTCACATGTTATTGTTGATTTAAAGCCAATTATTAATCGATGATTGAACAAGAAATTAAAACATAATTTGGTTCGATTAATCGAGAAAAACAATCGTCAGATTGTAAAAACAACAACGATTGAAAACTTTAAAAATAAACGCTAAAATGATTGACGTGAACTTTACCTTTGACCTCTCTCGGATCGCCTTGTTGCCGATCCGGCGCGCGCACGCGGACACCAGCTTGTCCAGCCGGTGCAGGAGGACGTTGACCGCCTCGCAGCCGCGCTCGCTGCCGCTCACCCACGCGATCTTGTCCCCGCGGATGGTCCGCCGGTGGACGCCGGGGGCGGAGCCCGCCAGGCGGCCGTCCTGCAGCGCGCCGCCGCGGTGCATCTGCTTCACCTGCCCGAGCACCGCGTCCCCGAGCGACGCCCCGAGGAAACCGTCCACGTGGCAGAAGCCGTCGGCGAGCAGAGCCGGGACGATGCGGTCCACGACCAAGCGCTCCAGCTGCACGTCCGAGACGCGGTCCAGGACCGGCATGGTGTCCGCGAGAGACAGGGAGAGAGAGAGAGAGGGAGAGAGGGGGCGGTCACGTGACTCAGTCAACTCTCTGCGCTCAATGTTATGAGTGAGCGCTCGCGGACACTGAGCTTTTATCACAGCGCAGTCAAAGTAAACCCCGTTTACGAACACACGGCTTCCGGTGTGAATTTTCAAAATAAGAGCAGAAAACTGTTTTTTTTATGTATAATTTCCACGTTCTTTCTTTGTTTTTTTTCCACATAATTTCTTTTTACTTTTCCTTATTTTCACTCTTTTAAAATGGAATTCCCCTCTTTTAAACTTTCCACGTTCCTTCTCTCCTTCACTTTTTATTTTCCTGTCCGTATTTTTCATGTATTTAATTGTTGTCCTTTTCAGTTTTACTTGTTTTTGAGAGGAATTCAGTTTGAATAAAACCTTTTATACGCAAACGTCAATATGTCCTCACTTTAAGTTTTTCATTTACTAAACCTTTTCTACTTGTATTGAATTGTTTAGTTAAAGGGAGAAAGGTCTTTTGAAGGTTGTTGTTTTTTAATCACCTCCGTGTTCAACTGCACGTCCGCAATTGAAAAAAACAGTGCAGCTTTTATTTTGAAAGGACAATCGAGGGCTTTTCCGGAAACGGAGAAAGTGGCAGACGTGCTCGATGTAATGTCCACACTTTTCAGAGAAAAGGAGGCTTAGCTCCGAGGACTGTGACGTCACAGCATTTATTATTTCATTATATTAACACAAGCACGACGACTATAAAATAGAGGAAAATACAAAAATATCAAATGAAAAAAGATGAAATGTGAATAAAAATAAATTTAAAGTACAAGGACAAACACTGCAGTGTGTGTGTGTGTTCGTTATACATTTTTTTGTAATGATTGTGTGTGTGTGGTGCTTCAGGTGTTCAACAGCTCTCTCTCTTACGTACCCGCGCGCTGGGCGTGCCCGCCGCCATTGGCGGCTCCGTTTGCCGCATGTAGTCCTCGCGCTCCCTGTTGCATCCGCGCGGAAGTAAAGAGTGAACGTGAACCTGAACACGCGCCAGGAAGAGCCCGATTTCTATCTCTCTCACACACTCACACACACACACACACACAGATGATAATAACAATAATAAAGGGTCATTTCAGCTGTTTTATGAGTGTAAATGTTGTTGAAGCAGCTTTTTATAAAACCTACTCACTTATATGTGCATGTTGTTGTAGAAACAGACGTATTGTAACTTGATTTGATTGATTTTATGCAAGTTAAAAACAATGCAAACTTTGTAATTACTTTTTGTATTTTTGATGAAAACATTAGAGAATTCAGGATGAATCGTGTCAAATTGAAATCTTGAAGATTCTCACTTTATGTCTACAATATCTATGTCACATGTTCACGTATTTATCTCACTCTTTTTCAGACTTTTCCAACAGGAAACTGAAGTTTGTAAACAACTCACTCTCCCACACCAAAGTCCACAGGAGCTGCTGGTCCTCTGCTGCCTCGTGTGGTCACTTTGAGTCAGTGAGGTCAATCTGAACACAGGATTTCAAAAGTCAAAGTGACAAAATCAGACATTTGAACTCAGTGATGGAGGCAGCAGTGGATCAACAACTCCTGTGTGTGTGTGTGATGTTAAAATCACTGATTTTCTCTCGACTTTGGTGTGGGAGAGTGAATGTGTGTGTGAGAGAGAGTGAGTGGCATTTCTGCCTTCACACAGCTGTATTTATGAAGTGTAATAAAAACAATGTGCCACGCCCACATTGCTGACATGTGACCTTTGAGTTTCACGCGTTGAACACTGACCTGTTTCCTCTGCAGCTGTGGCTCATAAAAGGTGTGTGAGTGTGTGTGTGTGTCGCTGTTTTCCTGCAGACGTAAACAAAACAACAAGAAAGAAAAGTGAGTCAGTGTAGATTTTTATCACTGAACACAGAGACACACACTACAACACACGTACACACTACAACACACATTCACTACAACACACTCGCGTTACAACACACACGTACACCCTCCTCCCTCTCGCACTCTCGTTACAGATGAACTCAGACAATGAAGCTTTCCTCACGTACACAGTGCGAGCTGCAGTGTCAGCTGACATCATCTTCATCCTCTCCATCATCGTCTTCATCAGACACAGTGACAAAGCACTAATTAAAGCTTCTCTATGTCATAAATCAGATGTCATGTTAGAAAGGGAGAGGCCACTCAGACCTAATGTCAGAGTGGAGCACACGTACACCAGTAGGTGGCGCCATGATGTCATCACTGGACGGGGTTGGGCGGAGCCTGGATTATTGTAAACCAAAGACAAATGCAAAAGAACTGACTTGACACCAAACCTCCTCCAGAAAACTGACAGTTTAACGTCCCTCTGGCTTCTCAGCGAACGTCAAATAAAATAAAAAGTGCGACATGTGCAACAAACGTTCACGTCAAACCCTCACAACTCACACCCGCTGCAATGGAACTGGAACGTTTTTCAAAAATACCTCAACTTAAACGCAGTCACGTGACGTGTCAAACTGACACCAGCGCCGCGGTGCATTCGGCTGACGTTAAATCCTCAAAAATCACACGTGTGTTTAGGACACGTGGAGCTTTCCCTGTGAGCAAGCGGGAAACAAAGGATGATTTAGAGGCATGAGACTATGCTGAAGAGCAGAGAATAAATACATAAAATAAACTCTATAATGACATGAGGAAAAAAGATCTAAACATCATTTGGGAGCTTTGTATCCAAGATTAACTGGGTTTATTTGACCTTTGACCTGTGTTTCTTGTAAGATTTCATGTCCAAAATAATCTGCTGTGAATAACCAACCATTTTAGAATGGATTTACATGTTGTTAAACCATTAATAATAAAGTTAAAATAATACTGACTGGAGAATCCATCAAAAAAAATCACTCAATTCTTCTCCAGCAAATGCATTTACTTCACGTCAGGTGTTTGCAAACATAGCAGATTCAGGACTGAACTGCAGGGGGCAGTGTTTAGCCTCTCAGTGTAAGAAGAAGAGAAACCTGTGAGTTGTGTGGGTCGGACACGCAGGACGTCTGTCTGTCTCCTCCTGAGTGGACGCTCCAGACCCTGCAGCTGAAAAACACATGCAAACACTGCCACCTGGTGTCTCAACAGAGCAACTACACCAACCAAAAAACACCAGCAGTGTCTCAATACCTTTAAAACAGAGTGAAATATCCCTTTAATGAGTGATAGGAGTAGCATTCAGCGCCACAAACAAACATGTCCGACTACAAAAACTTTACAAATGTCTTTACAAGCTTATGTACACGAAACAAAACGTCTCCCAGGAATCATAAAATATCGTAAAAGATTACGTTGTTTTTTTAAGTTATTCTATATTTATGTGCAAAGAGGAAACTGAGTGGATTATGATTAGAATGATTTTTTTAAACGAGGCGTTAGAGCAGCTACAGATACACAGGCCACGCCCCCACACACTCTGACCCTGCAGGGGGTGGAGTCATGACACACACAAGGTTAGTCATAAAGCAAAAGCAGCAAACATTTTACAGAATAAAGTAAAATCGATTGAATCACAAAAAATAATCCCGAAAAACTCATCATCAATGAAAATATTCCTGTTGCAGCTTTAAATGAACCATTCTTTCAGTTCCACTGTCATCATCCACGCAGCACTTTTCACTCATTCACCACTTCCTAACAACCTTACCAAAATAAAATAATCAACAATTCTAATATTTATTATAATAACAATAATAATAATGATGATGATGAAAGCTGCTGCTGCTGCTGTTGTGACACTTCATGATCTCATGTTATCATTTTCTACAGCTTAGACATGTAAACACCTCCAGTTCTGTTAGGAGAGCGCCCCCTGTGGTCATCAAAGGTCACAGCACCCAGAGGTGAGAGTGGTCTTGTTTGTGTCTGGATTATTCTGATAACCCACTCATCAATAATCACATGTACTCTCTGTCACTTTCAGCTTCTTAAATGTGAATATTTTACAGATTCTTTGAAATCTTTTTTGACAAACATCATTTTCAGAGTTTGAAAACAACGATCAACATTTCCAAAAACAACAAATAACTGATTAACAATCAATGATGGAAGTCATCGGAAATTGCAGGCCTGGTGCTAACATGAATATGACGTTATGAATGAACGAATGAATGCAAAACAACAGGAGCTCAAGTCCTCATATTAAAGGGAACGAGGTTCTTGGACAGAGTCAGTGTGTTACAGACATGGCTGTAACCAGGGACAACAGACTCTGCTAATAAAGTCTACGCCGTCTTAAGACCATGTCCACGTCTTGTCTCACTGTGAGACAGACTTTTCCAACAGGAAACTGAAGTTTGTTGTGATGTTAAAATCACTGATTTTCTCTATGGACTTTGGTGTGGGAGAGTGAGTGAGTGGTTTCCAAACTTCAGATTCTGTCTCACAGCGAGACAAAGACGTGGACATGGTAGACTTACACTGAGTCTCGTTACAGAAAAGAAAGAGGTCCCTTTAAAGCAGCTGCTGCTTCTGTTGTGTGGTGACGTTGCTGCAGCAGGTCTCAGCTCCTGGGACGTTGGACGGATTCTTCTGCGTCCGTGTGTTTAACAGACGAGCTGCAGAAAGGTCGGAGGGTGGTGATGAAGAGTGGAAATGTTCCGCTTACTGTCACTTTAAGAAAACAATCAAAAAAAGGCAACAAAAACACTTCCTCCGTCAGCGTCTGAATAAAACTCTTTAAACCTAAACCGGACCAGTGACATCGAACCTGAAAGGACAAACGTCCGTCCATCGTGGCGTCACATCAGCGTTAGAACAGAGGAGGAGGAACAGACAGACAGGAAGACAGCGATGGACCCTGGGCGGACGGGGGCGGAGTCATGGTGTCACTGGACGACCTCGAAGTAGTGCAGGATGGCCATGATGTGCTGAGGCATGAAGACGTAACCCGTGTACACGGCCATGGCCGCCACAGACACCAGCAGAGAGTCTGAGGACGAGGAGATGTAAGGAACCAACGTCTTTCAATCAAATACAGTCACTGTCGACCCAGGAAACATCACAGACTTCCCTTCAGAGAGCGACAAGAGGAGAAATCAACAAATCCAGCTCTGTAACGATCCTCACAGTGATCCCAGAGCTGCAGTAACACCAACACAAGGAGGGGGTGGAGCCTGCTGGTGTTTGCAGCAGCAACAACAAACCGACTAATCCACACAAACACACCTGAGCCTGAGGGAAGACAGAGCTCACAGGTGGAGCTGACACCAACTGTAGGAAGACGATACGCCGTGTTCACACAACAGCACGCTGTCTGTCTATCTGTCTGTCTGTCTGTGGCTCACAGACACGGCAGGCGTTATTAACGCCTGCGAAAAACACCTCTCTTTCAACTCTACCTCAACTAAGACAACAATAAAATAAAGAGTTATTTGTACATCGCACTTATAACTAGCTCTTTATGGTTTGGCTTACTTAAGTCCGTACTTCTCACAACTCACAACCTCTCCCTCAGGATTAAGCCCACTCTCTCTCTCCGCAGTTCAACTAATCCAGACTTGACTTGGTGAGCTCATGTTACCTCGACCCCGGACGCCTCCCTGTTGTCACCTCCGTCCTCCAGGAGGCGCCACAGAACATGCACAACGATACTGCACAGTTATGAAAGCCAAGAATTGTGTACAAATTCCTCAACACTCTTCCATTGTGCTGCCTTAATGTTTATTCTCATATAAAATATCTAATTAATATTGTGCTTTACTGTAGAGAACACTATTATTAAAATAAGAACCACTGCACACTTGGAGAAAACTACTTGTTAAAGTTCAAACCAACGATTTAAGAGTGTGTGGGTCACCTGACTGTGGGAGCAGCTAGCCTAGCCTAGCCTAGGCTCGACTCCGCCCTCGACCGTAAACGAATCCCATTGACACATTTACGTTTTAAAAGTTTGCGGCTGTTAATGCAAAGAGACTATAGTGTTAACGAGAAAAATACACGCGTGTTCCTGTGACGTATTCAAACGCCCTCTACTCGGCGAACAGTCATTCAAGCACTCATGAAATAAGTGTGTGTTTTTATGATCGAGTTAGCGGCTAATCAATCAGAACACTAATACAAGTCCAACATAGAACAACAGTAATACGTGTAACTTCGATTCGGTATTCAGTTTTAAGTAAAACATTTTCGCAGCTTTGGTAGAAACGTCATGTGCCTTCGGTGACTTGAGCGAGCGACCAAACTCATCAACAATGGCGAACCGGTATATTGCGTGTACGTTCATCGCCAAACAATCGAATAGTAAGTTGTTCGACGAAACTAAACAATTCATCTAATGCGATAACAAAAATCCCTTAATTCGGCATATATTAAAATCATAAACATTTGTTAAATCAGAATATATACATCTTATTTTTCTCTTCCGGCAAACGCGTTAGCGGCTAATCACACGGGACTCCATATCACTCGCGTCATAGACAACTACACGGAGAATATGCAACAAAAAACGAGTCTTTATCTTAACATTCACACGTATCTGATCTGTTCGGCATCAATATAACAATGAAAATGTTGTCCAGTTTGACTGAAAAACATGATTTCTCTACGCACACACACTCGAGCGAGCGTCTAAACGGCTAACTGGTACATAGTATGTACGCCGAATATTCCACCAACACTCAGAAGCACTTTATATTCCACAACCAGTGACTGACGCCACACGTTTCATACGTTTGTCCGCTGTTAAGTTCACAAAAAAGTTTGCTGTTGTGCGATTGGTTAGTCCAGCTAAGCTACAGGTAGCAGCCTGGGATGTGTGAGGACACACAGCAAATCTGTATATGTGTATCTGATAGTTGTGTATCTGATAGGTGGCCATGCAACATGAATGAGAACAGTCATAGCAGAATCCTTGCAGTTTTTTGCCTGCACGCATGTGCTGAGGAAAGAAAAAGGAAATCATCATTATTGTCATTATACAACCAAAATTGCACTACCATTCATGTTTTGATGGTGGGAGAGTCCGGAGGAAACCCATGTCTGCACACAGAACTGGGAATGGAACCCAGCACCCTCTTGTTGTGAGGCAACAGTACTAACCACTGTGATACCTGGTGTCTTCAACCAGCACCCACCATAAGTACAAATGGGCTGAGCATTAAATTGTCATCGAGCTGCTCCACAGAACCACAGCAAAACCAAACAACTATGAAAGACAATGTCAACCTCTAGAGCTAAAGCACACTCACAAATTTGCTGCGATAGCCACTATTTCTGGATTTCCCCTAAGGTGGCTCAACAAAAGTACAAATCATCTTACACATATCCCACTTCAGCACCAAGTGCTCTCACAAATATGACGCTTTCCATTATTGCTGAAGACAAATGCAAAAAGGTATATGTGCGCATGGGTAACGTTCGAGAGGGCAGTCGGGTTAAGATGCACAACACTAGTTATAATGATGAACCACCAAATCTAAACTGTAATCTAACAGATTGGAATTGGATTTGAACACCGTGGCTGTTAATCCGAACGCAGCCTCTGTTTAATGTGATGCTAAAGCTGGGATGGACATATATTTCCCTGCTACTCTCATTATATCATCTTTTAATTTCATATGCTATCAGCAGTGCTGTCACAAATAGTAGCTGAGCTGCCAGTTAATCTCCTGCTCTGGTTATTAACATATGTTTGCTTTAGAAAGGACTGTGAGAGGAAATGGCCACAAAGAACATTTTATTTTCAGGCTTGGCTTAATAACTACCTCAAGCCTGCAGGGGAAATGGATGTTAGCAGAGAGAGAACTGTGGTAGCTTGGATCAGTTTCAATTTTAAACCGGAAAAATCACAAGATATAAAACATGATTTGCGGCTCTTATTTATTCTGGCATCTATGAAGAAGAGAGTAAACTTCATTTGTAAATGAATTAAGCCGAACACATTTGAGTGCTGCTTAAACCTTTTGTAATATAATGTATAATGTACACACAAAGAAAGAGCACAGTACATGGCTCAGTAGCTCACATAACAAACTTCTACAGATTAACTGTGTGAAGTATTCATCATCAACATAACATGCCTGTGTGACACGTCATTGTTGTTGATCATAAGTCCATAGTTTCACCATGCAGTAAATCATTCCCTCTTTTCATTTTAAACAGTAACTGGAGCGTGGGTTTTGCTGATGAAATGATCCGATAGCACGGAAAAGCAGCAAGTATGTAACACAAATCACACAAATCCTAGTAACTGAAAGCAGAAGCAGTTTGTAATGACAAAGAACAAATGAACAAATTTCCTTTGCTAAGCATTGGAAAACAAAATGTAATTGCGATCAATTTGTCAGGAATAATATTTGCAATATCAGAGGGAATGGTAATATCATTTACATCATTATTCTCATTTTCATTTGAAAAACATATTTAACATGATTACTGTGTGATATTTGTGCAGACATGTGAGCAACAGAGATTATCTCTTCAGTCTGTAGAATAAGATGTGTATAGATCAAACCAATAATTAGCGTAAAATTATATTTTGACACACATTTTGCCTTTCACAAATATTGCACCTCCTGCGATTTGAAAATTGCACTAGGCTGTATTGAGATTTTGATAAAATTTTGATTAATTATTCAGCCCTGGTCTGTAGACGTCACATTTTAGTAGCAGCGCAGCTTGCTTGGAACCTCGTCAGAACAAGTACTAAAAAAAAACCCCACCAGGTATTATCGCTAATGGAAAAGCAAAAAACAGTATATTCAGGCCGAGCTGTGCTGTGCTAGAACTCGCTAGTGGAAAAGCGCAATTTTAGTGTTACTAGAAGACGACAAGGAATTAGCATAACATCTCTTTTTAGGTGTGACAGGTGACAGGTTCCCTCATGGGCCATAGGAACAAGTTGGATACACATACTGTAGTAGTAATGTTATATTACCGGAGTATTTTAAAAGCCTGGTTTAGTCACGACACACAATACTTTGTTCTCTCCTAAACATAAACGTACTGAGTGTAAAAACTACGTGGTGTACACGGATCCAGTTACAAATCTGCAGCACACAGGAACAATAGAGAAGAGAGTGGAAGGAGAGCTGTCTGTGCAGAGAGCTTGAACCGCGACAGCCAGGTCATCAAGCTGCTCCCTGTTTCCATGCGTCAGCAAAGAAGACGAAGTGCAGTGGGATGCAATGCACAGACCATGCCCACTCAAAAAAGTCCAGTCCACCTTTTATGTGGATGATGTTGCTACTTTAGTCATTTAGTCAAAGAACGACATCGGAGCATTTTCTCCCTCATGTTTGGATTTTGCGAGGGAAGTCTCTGTGATATTTTTGTTTGTACACACAGTATACACATTTTGCAAAATGATTGCATTCCCTTGTTCTAGATGTTCCTTTGCAGAATTTTGTATAAATAACTGGGCCTGAAATGAGCTTCCCCTGTTTCAAACACCAGCAACTGCCACTGGATGATGGTGATGATGCTTAATTCACCATTTTCTTTTTCTTTTTGCATTATTGTTTACCAGACAACAAAATAATTAACTGGCAAATTAATCTGCAGATTAGTAATAGAGTGAAACAGTAAGCCAATTTGAGGGAAAATGTCAACATCAACCATATCACTTGATAAAGCTTTGAGTTATGCACAGAACAGGAAAAGCTTCTGAGGACTTGGTTCAGGTTGATTAACAGATTAGATGTCGGACAGGAAATTAACAGGGAACTCATTTGACAGGGGCTTAAACATTTTTAGTAGTAATTCTTCCTCCTCAAACATGCACATTTCCTGGTTGTGACGGTCTTCCATAATAGTGAAATTAATACTGTGTTTTACACCGCTACAACCTTTGCACATCAGTGGCGTGAAACTGCAAATAACTCGGAGGTTAATTTTGATGCACCCTTATTATTCACATTAATTACAATGCAATTAAGCACATAAAATATCATGACCTGACCTCCTGATCTCCAGACGACAAGCTGCTGCTCAGTCATTCTGTTTCATCGGTAAAATGAAAACACTGAACAACAGACGGGAGCTTGCTTGGTTCAGGAGCTTCGACTGTTACCATTGAATTAACCACTTCAGGCCAGATTTCAGGATGTCTTCAGACAATGTGCAGGATTTAGGGAAGGTCCTGTGCATATTTGCTTATTTTCAATGTCATGTCGTCACCAAACTCTTCCTGATTGATGCGTACCTGGCACTAGTGCTCAGTATAATTTCCTTGCTGGTGTGAAAGCTACACCGACAGGTTCAATAACTTGTGTAAAATGTGTGTAAATTTAACTTAATTGCCACCCTGTGCTCCAGGAAATCACCCTCATTATGATAAAATTGCAAAATACCAGATGCATTAATATTCCAAATAATCTGATGTCCAGCACCACAGGCAACACTGTGTTGAAGGTGTATTTACTAACAACACATATCACCATGCAGACAAAAAGCCACACGTAGATAGCAAAGGAAATGCAATCAGTATCACATTTATTCAGACAACTTCTAACTTTTAGTAGGTGTGAGGGAAATAAGTCAGTCCACCACTGCGGTGAAACGAACACGTGGCTGCAGTTTGACACCGATGATGCTATGGCAGACTTTAATAAATCTGGACTGCAGCAGACCAGGAAGAAGAGGCTCTACGATAATATCCCTTCTTCCGTTCTCCTGTCCTTGCAGGAGGAAGGCTGCACACACATGCACATATGAAAATGCTCACACACACACACACACACACACACACACACACACACACACACACACACACACACACACACACACACACACACACACACTACTACTACAATACTACTACTACATACACACACACACACACACACACACAGACTGCTTATCCCGATGACACTGTCCAGAACCTGCTAAGCTTACTGTGTCCCACAGATGAACAACATGGAAAAGTGAGAGCAGGAGAAGAGGTTAGCAAGAATGAGCTGGGCTGTTCTCACACATCACAGATTAAGTGTGCAGTCTTTTGTGTTTGTGAGCGAGATTGCGGGATTGGATAAAGAAAGTTCCAAGGCTGAAGCACCTGGAAACAAGGTCACCTGCAGGAAGCGAGAATCAGATACTTGTTTCCTTGAAAGTGAAGTGTGTGAGATGGTGTGCGGTTTTCAGAGATAAGCCCAAAGGCACTCTCATTGTAACTCGCACAAAGATCAGATGAAACCAGTATTCAGTAGTACATGTCCTTAGTCAGATGGTATTTAAGCCTTACCTACAATCAACAGAGTAAGACAATGAAACACATGAATTCCCGCTCCTGTAGGGGCTTTTTTTATTTCATAAGTAGTCAGTGGGATCTTTAATCCTTTAACGTCATAGCACAGAAAACTATGTCTGTTGTCCATGTTTTATCCACTCGGGAGGTAAAAAAATGACATGTGCCTGGCCTACATTTAAAGCACAGACACAGTTACATCAGTGTTTTTCAGTATTGGTCTCCAAGGTTTAGAGCAGTACATTTTTTGATCTTAAGAAGTGGTCAAGCATTTTGAAAATTGCACTCTCCTTGAATGGATTTAACAAAAACAATGGGATAAATAAAATACTGCTTAGTTAAAGCAATAGGGGGTAGGTTACTAGAAAAATAGTGTTTTGATGAGTTTCATTTACAGGTTACAGTCAAGGATGATTAAAGTAGATAGTGAAGCAAAATTACAGATTCCATCTGCGTTAAAACACCAATGAGGAAGGTTATTAAAATACTACTTGTCAGATGTGCATGGACTGATGCAATAGTTTCTTACACGCCAGATTGTCTGAGGCAATCTCTCAATCTCTGAAATTCTCCGCTGAAATAAACAAATATTTTCTTGCATTTGATATCTCTTTTAGACCCCTTTTTAAAAAAATGTTCCTTTGCTAAGTAGGAGGTCACTGTCAATGATGAACTAGCGAACCCTCTACCGCGGAGAGCTGTATGCTGCATAATCGTAGTGATTGGTCACTGTCTCCTGTCACCAGCCATATTTTCCCCAAGACCATAAACAAAAGTCTGGAGGAGGTGCTGAAGTGTCAGTAAGTGAAGTTATTGTTTGTGACAGACCATTACTTGGGACAATTTTTTACTTTAACAGTAATAATATTCTGAATACTTATTATTATTCATATAATTAGTAACAGAAACTACTTATTTTGCCCGGTACCTAAACAGACATCACAGCCTTGAATATGTACCGATATGGACACATTTGCTGTCCTCATTCACTCACATCATCGTCACATGACAGTAGTGGAGGGTGTCTCTCTCGTCGCCTATGCTTCCAGAAACATTTGCGTGATGTGGCCCATATTAGATTTTCTGTTTTTCTTTTTCCAAAAGCGGAGCCACTGATTTTAGCCAGTTTCGGACGGATACCAATAACAAGTAGCATATCAGCTCATCCCTAATTAGTAACTGTAGTTCATCTGTATATGTATATCTGTAAAGCTTTTAGAAAATATGCACAATAGTGGTGGGAATCACAGGGTACCTCACGATACGATATGATACATGGTTCACGGTACAATTAATATCACCGCGATTCTGTGATAATCAATATATTGCAAGACAATCATATCGCTATACATCATGATATCTGTCTATCTGAAGAAAACCAAACGTCCACGATAAGTTAAAAGTGCAGGAGTTCTCTATTCATTCACAACATAGAGAACAAAGTGCATAAGGTCTATGTATTGAACGTGGATGAGGCATTACGGGTCATTACTTCGCTGTAAACTCCCTCTTCTTCTGCCAGGTAACCTCCACCCAAGTGTCCCTCATTCATTTGAGCAGTGCCACCAAGATGAGACATGAAGTAGTGCCGTCCAGCAAGTGAAACTGGCAGAGACCATTTACTTTAGAGCGCCGATATTCTGACCCACCCCAGTGCACAAATGTGGATATTCAGCTGGACATGTGTCTGTATTTGCACCTGTTTTTCCGACATTCATAGTGAGGACACTAATGCAGTACATTTACATGCACAGCTTAGTCTAACTGAGGCCATAGCTCGACCGGGTCAGGCAATCGGACAACTTGGAGAGACCGGGTGTACCGAGGAGAAAATCGATTTACTGGCCGTGTATGTTCTGTATATTTCGTACCTGCTGTACATGTTAATCATGACACAAATTAGATTACGGTTGCTGTGTTGTCCAAAGAATTAGAACAATACTGCAGTTTCTCCTTCTACTTCCGGGTCCAGGGAGGAAATTTTGGTGCATGTGCACAACGCCAAGTCCAACTCCAGTCTGATCAAGTTTATACATGCAGGAGTAATCGGACTATGAATCACATCATCCAGGTGTGTTATTCTGACTAAAACGATTAGGATTAGGATATTAAGGATTTTGCATTCCTTAGCCCCTTACCCTAACCTTAATTATCACAACTAAGTGCCTAACCCTAACCCTAAATCCAAGCCTTAACATCCCAAAAGGCCATTTTAAGGGGTGACAGAACACGAGGACCAGCCAAAATATACTCACTTTCTCAAAATGTCCTTACTCCTTAGGTTTTTAAGTGTTTTGCCATCCTCAAAAAGATACCCATACAAGAACTCACACAGCCATCCATCAACAGCTGCTAAAAAAACAGCTATAGTGTCAATGATGGGACTGTGACTATTGTAATGTCTGACCCGGTTCTCATACCTGAAGGGCCTTTTTTTTTTAAGAAAAAAAATATCTACTGACTTAAATGTGAAGACGTGACAGGTCATTATGGTGCTCAGTCAGAGCCGGCCTGAGGACGATGCCTCAACAGCAGGCCTCCATGCTCTGCAGTCGACTCATGGCTCAACATCTGTGGCCAAAATGACACACCATCCCCCCTCCGGTTCTATAATGATTTTATTTGACTAGTTTTCATGTCTCCAAATGCATAACATGCCTGCCATAACAATACGGTTGTGTAACAAAATTATAAACGGGAGGAGGACGCTAAGGAAACATGGCAATTATCATCATCATCGTCATCATCATCATCTTCAGCAGAAGCAGCAGGAGCAGCAGCAGCATTGCTGTTTCACAGCAATAAATACAGTCTACAAGCTGATGAGTTGACCGTGTCTCCGCTGTAATTACACTCACATAAATCGGGCTTCGAGAGGCCTGTTTATATTTTTAATTGTTATTAAGTAATAAGCTCGCGGGTCCGTCAGTAGACAGACTCCAGGCAGGGACATTGATATCACATTTGAAAAAACAAAAACAAACACTGGACATCGACAAATGAAACCATAAGTAAAAGACTTACTTGTATCCTTTTACATAATCGTCGCGGTGCTTCGGTCGTCACGGTTTTGCCAGTCGTAAATGTCAAAGCGTGTGTTAGCGGCTAATTAAAATCTCCATAGACCGAGCACAACCACACACACACACACAGAGGCAATGCCATCCTCCTGCCGCTGTTCAAACGGGAGGCAGCGCCGCACCACCACCACCGTTGCTCCCGAGCCTCTGCCCGTGGAGGCTCGAGAGAGTGACTTAGAGGAGGACAAGGTTTCCGCAGATGTCCGCAAAAATCACCATGACAGCCGCGCGACGGAGCCTGCGGTTCAACAGGGTTTAGACAGCGGCAGCATCAGTCAGGAGGAGAAGGAGATGACACGGAATGGCTGTCGTTCTGTGCCTAGCTGCTGCTGAGCACGAGGTGGGGCGAGCCAATCACATCGCAGAAGCAAACGTGATTGACATGTCACTAACCAATGGCTTGCCAGAACGCCGGCATTCTCCGTGGAAGGACAACAAGCAGAGCCAATGGGCGTAGAGCTTTATTCCGCGTGGAGGCGGAGCCCGCAGGTGTGACACAGCGGCGTTTGACGGATTTATCTGAGTGTGACAAATAAATGATTAATTGTGTGAGTAGTTTCAGTTCATGTCTTGTGACTGATTATACCAAATTAATCAAGGGCAGTATTTTTAATAGAAAGGAAGAAGGAAAAAAGGGAAGAAAAGAAGAAAGGAAGAAAGGAAGAAAGGACGAAAAAGAAAGAAAGGAAAGAAAGGAAGAAGGCCAAGTTTTACCCTTTACCTTCAAGAAATATTTTGGATTTTTTTTTTACATTAACACCATGAGACTTGACTTGAATTTCTGCTTAAAATGTTTCCTGCATTAATCTGTTATTTGTCTCTTCACTGCTGTCTAATGTATTGTAGTACAGATGGTCAGAAAATGCTTGAGTTTACATGACATAGGACTTTTTGCTGATATATATGATACCGATATATCTACGTCTTTCTTTTTGCCCAACTCCACAGGTCATTTAGTCTCAATACTCTTACTCACTACTGGGCCCTGGCACTGCTTCTGAGCCACACACACAAAACAAGGTTAAAAATGCTTACAATAACTTTCTCAAATGTATGAAAGCCCAATTTCATTGCTTATAAAACATACAATTGATTTGTTTCGTGAAATTTGGTGCAACTAAAGGCTTGCTCCATCCACGTTTCACTTTAGGGGACGCTATAGAGCCCTGCTGCGACACATGGGTGCAAGCACTATTTTCGCCACACATGACCTCCATGCCAAGTTTCTATAGTTTTTATGTACCCCCCTCAGAAATGACCGGAAAGCCACAGAACAACAACAACAATAATAATAATAATGATCTGAAGGAAAAAAATATTGCACAAATGTGTACTGGTGTTTGTGCTTAGGCACTAAATATAATTGTTAGCTTATTGCCATGATCAGTCAGCAATATGTTTATACTTATACTAATACTAATACGTTTAATACTAAATGTATATGATATTTAAAATGAAATGTATATATTTAAGAGCATAGTGTTTTTGTTACAGTTCCAAGCAGTCTATGTTTAATAATTTTTTATTTCAATTTGCATCCTACATGTTTCTTTTATTGTGAACCGTGTTTCATTCCATATCATCATCACAAACACTTTGAACTTCTCTGAAAATTCAACATTAATGTTGTTATTGCCTCATCGTGATGGAATATTGTGATATGATGTTAAACTGAGCTAATTTCACACAGTTGAGAGGTTTCCGAGTGTCCCTGAACACACCATACATGGGTGCGTGCTCACTTATTTATTGTGCCGTTAGTTTCGCTCCTCGCCTTCACGTCGCACGCGGATCAGCGGGACTTATAAACATCACAGGAAGGTAACGTGTATGTGTGTCCGTATTTTTCATGCCAAGCTCGTCAACAATAATAATGATAATAATAATAATACTATTGAAGAATTGCCTTTTTTTAAAGGCTTTGTCGCAGGTGCTCAAGTTGCGACTTCGTCATTTACTGCGGCAGTTAACCCGCTAGTCTCCACAACACTAGCTTCGTTTTGAAAGCTGTGTGTCAGTTGGCCAATTATATGTTGGCGTTTGGTAAACAACTACATTCGTTTTTCTGACTACCGTCCACGTGGGTACCCCATACGTAGCTGAAGTCAGCTGAAGAAAGCCGTGTGTCCCATTCATTTGCTAGCGGCTAACTAGCAAGCCGGTGTGAATGAATGAATGAAGGAAAGAGAAGAGTACGCTGTCTCTACTGAGTCTCACAACTACTTATGTTGTATTCAAACG